>NC_080059.1:21933338-21943338 GCF_026212465.1 Amaranthus tricolor | reverse complement strand
TCCAGGGGAAAATATCCACAACTTTGCCCAACTAGAAGGAAAATTTCTGGGTCACTTTGTAGCATCCAGAAGGTAGGAGAAATCAAACTTTTACTTGCTTAGCATAACGCAATTGGAACGGGAATCTATATCATCATATTTGAAGAAGTTCCACGAGGCGGTATTGGAAGTAACTGATTTGGAAGAGTCCGTCGCATTAAACGCCCTGATCAATGGAATGAAGGCTCAAAGGCTGAAGTTCCAGCTGGTCGAGAGTCAAGTAACGACGTACGCAGAGGCAATGAAGCAATGTCAAAGCTACGTCACGGCCTCCGAGATATGTCAGGCACATGACCCCAAGAAACGACGGTCAGAAAAGAAGGATCCAATATCCAATCATTCCTCAAGGAACAGAGAGGAACATTCATCAAGGAGGGATAGAGACTACATGCCATGTCGTCCAGAACCTCCGTCAGATATGGGGCCTCCACGGTCCAGACACGTATATATCGCTGAAGGGGAGTCCAGGACGCGGAATTTACTGGATGGAGGTAACGACCCGATGTTCAACCGGAACAGGAAGGACATATTCTTCGCCGTCCGGGATGAGTTGCCAACTCCACCTCCTACTACCACCCCCTCCGATCGACGCAACTACAATCTGTGGTGTGATTACCACAAAGAACACGGCCACACTTTGGCCCAATGCCGCGAACTCAAACGTATCCTACATCAATTGGCCGATGAGGGAAAGCTGTCAAGGTTCATTAACCGGACGGACTTTGACGCAAGAAGGGAAGCGGAAAAGAGGCCTTGGAATCAAAGACGCAGATCCCCCAAGAGGGATGAGGCCAGGCGCGAAAGTTCCAACACACAAGGAACTATCAACATGATTTTTGGAGGTTACACTGAAGAATATCCTACCATCCGAGCCGCAAGAGATAGCGTCCACACTCTGCTAAAAGGACCTCCAAAAGCCACATCAAGCGGACCAAACATGAGGTTCGATGCCACTACCTCCCAAACGCTTCAACAACCACATACTGACCCTCTAGTGGTTACCCTCAAAATTGGGCAAATGAAAGTCAAGACGGTACTAGTAGACATTGGAAGCACGGCTGATCTTATAACGATGGAATGCCTGAGGAAAATGAAGTTCGAAGAAAAGCACTTGCAACCCCTCGATAAACCTTTGATCGGGTTTGGGGGAAATCAAGTCATTCCACTAGGCACCATCATCCTCCCTGTACGAGTAGGGGAAAAAGACGAAAGTAGAACAATGCCCATACGATTCACGGTCGTGGATCTCACATTCCCCTACAACGCCATCATGGGGCTTCCACTCATCAACAAGATCAAAGCCGCAATCTTTCCTCATCAAATCTTGCTACAATTTGAGAGGGATGATGAACAAGTGGGTATCCTCAAAGGGGATTAGGTGACGGCACTCCAATGCCTCATCAACACCTTAAAGCGAGGAGTCTCCATCACCCCCTCCAAAAGAGAAAGGGAAGAAGATTCCCCGACCGTCATGAGCGTGTATCTAGAAAACCCTGACACGCACGAAAAGCCTCACCCCATAGAGCGATACATAGAGGTAGACATGTTCGAAGGAAAACGCATCAAGATAGGGAAAGATCTTCCTGGCCCGGTCAAACAGGATATCATGGCCACCCTCGCCGAGTTCCGCGACGTCTTTGCTTTTTCCACGGAAGAAATGCCTGGCATTCCTACAAGTGTCATGTGCCACAAACTCGACATAAAACCATGCTACAAACCCGTGAAGCAAAAGCTGCGACATCAAGGGAAAAAGCAAATGGAGGCCGCCCGAGAAGAGGTGGAGAAATTGCTGAGAGCCGGATTCATTAGAGAATGCAAATACTCCGATTGGCTCTCCAACGTTGTTCTCGTCAAGAAATCAAATGGAAAGTGGAGGATGTGTGTTGACTTTACGGATCTAAACAAGGCTTGCCCCAACGACGATTATCCTCTCCCCAAGATAGATCGTTTGGTGGATTCCACGGCAGGTCACGGCCTACTGAGTTTCATGGATACTAACGCAGGTTATTATCAAATCCCATTAGCCCTTGAAGATCAGACACACACAACATTCATTACAAACACCGGCGTGTACTGCTACAAAGTCATGCCCTTCGAGCTAAAAAATGCCGGAGCCACTTATTAGAGAATGGTCAACAAGATCTTCCAGTCTCAGATTGGACGAAATTTAGAGGTATACGTGGATGACATGATCACAAAGAGCAAGCAGGCGTCTCAGCATGCCGCGGACTTACGTGAAACATTCATAACCCTCTAAAAACACCAAATGCGACTCAATCCTGACAAGTGCGTGTTTGTAGTCACTGGAGGGAAGTGCCTTGGCTTCCTCGTTGACGAGAGAGGAATAGAAGCAAACCCCGACAAGATCCAGGCAATCCAAGACATGAAGATTTCTAGATCCGTAAAAGAAGTCCAAAAACTAACAGGATGCGTAGCTGCCTCAGGGAGATTTCTATCCAAGTCTGCGGACAGATGCTCGCCCTTCTTCCAAACCCTCAAACAAAGCAAGTTTGAATGGACGAGAGAAGCCGAAGAATCCTTCCGGCAATTAAAAGAGCACTTATCCTCTTTGCCAAAACTAGTTTCACCATTCAACGGGGAAAAGCTGGTTCTATATGTCTCGGTCTCCGAATACTCCCTATCCGGAGTATTAGTCGCCGAAAGAGAAAAGAAGCAATTCCCCGTATACTACGTAAGTCACGCCTTTCGAGGATCCGAGGGGAACTATAGCGAAGTAGAGAAGGTCTTATTTGCAATTGTGATGGCGAGCAGGAAATTGAAACCATACTTCCAATCCCACTAGATCATCGTCCGGACCAGCCAACCTTTGAAAAAGATTCTGGAGGGAAAAAACAAATCGAGCCGCGTCACTGATTGGGCTAATCAACTTGCAGATTTCGGCATTGAATATGAACCACGGACAGCAATCAAAGCCCAAGCTCTTGCTGAGTTCATTGCCTAGAGCACTATCCCTCATCATCCTGAACCCAATCGAGAATGAAGGTTGTATGTAGATGGGTCTTCAACACAATCAGCAAGTGGAGCAGGTCTTCTGATTGTATCTTTCGCCGGGGTCCGTATGGAAAGAGCGGTCAGATTCGAGTTCGCGGCCTCCAACAATGAGGCAGAATACGAAGCATTACTCATGGGGCTCAAAATCTGCTATGAGTCAGGGGCCAAAGTATTATCCACTTTCTCTTACTCCCAACTAATAGTCGGACAAGTGAACGGGGAATTCGAAGCCAAAGATGATAGCATGAAGATGTATTTGCAGCAAGTAAAAGAATTTTTCAAGAAATTCGACACATTCACATTGGTACACATCCCAAGATCTCAAAACGCACAAGCCGACTCTCTGGCAAAACTCGCCAGCTCCGCTGAGACATCCGCGGCTCGTGATATTATCTGGGAAGTACTCCTTAACCCCAGCATCAACCTCATGGTTAACACCATTGATAGATTAGAAATGTGGATGGAGCCATACATGACGCTCCCCCAAGATGAGAATCAGGCAAAAATGCTTCAAAAGAAGGCCAGATGGTTCGAACTCCACGAAGGAATACTCTACAAAAAATCATATACCCATCCCCTTTTAAAATGTGTTTCTCCTGAAGAAGGAAACTACATCCTTTGCGAAATACACGAAGGCGGATGCGGCATACATCAAGGAGTGAACTGTCATAGGCAAAGTCCTTAGAAGTGGATACTACTGGCCCTCTCTCAGGGATGACGCGGAAAGCACTGATCAAACGATGTCCCACTTGCCAGTACCATTCAAAGATAGGAAGAAAACCATCAAACTACTTGTCCAACATTCAAGCTATCTTGCCTTTCGATAAATGGGGAATAGATCTTCTTGGTCCCTTCCCTCCGGCAAAGGGACAACGCAAGTTCATTATCGTAGCCATTGATTACTTTACCAAGTATGTGGAAGCCGAGGCTCTTAGCTCGATCATAGATAAGCAAGTCTGTCAGTTCATATGGCGGAACATCATCACAAGATACGGCATTCCACGTGTGATCATTACAGACAATGGAAGGCAATTCATCAGTAAGAACACGATAGATACTGCGACAGGTTCAACATACAAATTCGATTTAGTTCGGTGTCGCGACCCCAAACCAATGGCCAAGTCGAATCAGTAAACAAGGAAATTCTCAATGGCATCAAAAAGAAAATAGAAGGGGCAAAAGGCACCTGGGATGAAGAACTACCCGGCATTCTATGGGCTAGCAGAACAACAATCAAAGAAGCAACGGGACATACTCCATTCTCCCTGGTATATGGCTCTAAAGCCGTGCTTCCCGTAGAAATCGGCATACCCTCCATAAGAGTCGCCTACTATTCGCACACCGAGAACGAAGAAGAAAAAAGAACAAACCAAGATCTGCTACCAGAGACAAGGGGAAATGCACTGTTAAAATCGATAGCCCAAAAACAGAAGATGGTCCGCAGCTTCAATCGTCATGTCAAAACCAGACGCATTCAAATCGGCGACTTCGTCCTTTGCAAGATCGAAGCTACAGGAAAGATAGTAGAGAAAGGAAAACTAGGAGCCAACTGAGATGGCCCGTTCAAAGTTATCCGTGTCATAAAACCCGGGACGTTCGAATTGGAAGACATGAAAGGGAAGAAACTACACCGCCCACGGAATGGAGATCACTTGAAGAAATACTTCATTTAATAAGATTCGCAAGAGGCCAGTCAATAATCATTAGTTTCAATAATCATTAGTTTCATCCCGCGGCATAGTCGCGTTGTCATTCGCAATTTCTCAGTGTAACATTTCTGATAAATCAGAAGTCTCATTTTCAGATTATCCAGCTCCAACATTTACAAGTATTCGGTTATATTCTACTTCCTCTATCATTATTGCAAATCTTATTAAAATCAGTAATTTCCAAAAATCGAAAAATCAGCAATGTTTGTAAGTCGGACCCCTTGAAAGGGGTCCCATAATCAAATTTATTTTAAGTCATCACGAATCAGTGACATCCATAAGTCGGACCCCTAGAAAGGAGTGAAAAGATCGAAAATTTTCTAAGTAAAACTCTCGCCCGTCAGGGACATCGACAAGTCGGACCCCTAGACTGGGGTCCCAAGATCATCAAAATTAATCCAAGTTAAAATCAATGTTTTCTATTAATCCGGCAAGTATTAGTGACACCCACAAGTCGGACCCCCTAGAGAGGGGTCCAATAATTGAAATTGTTTCAAGTACATTTTCGCTGCATCATTCGCCATCTCTGGTCGAAAGAAATTGCGGCCTGTGAGTTAAAGATCGGAAGGAAGCACCGATCAAAACACTTAAAACATTCATAGCAACATATCTCGTAATCAAAGAATCATCGATAAAAAATATGTACAGAGTATCAAAAGGATTCGGCTCAATAAATATAAGTCAAATCAAATTACAAGTCAAATTGATGAATGTCACAAACTCAAAATACAAACTGAATAAATAATTAATCATCATCTAGAAAGGCATCGACATCTCCCTCAGGACCTTGAGGCGGCTGCTGCGGAGACCCGGCCATCCCCTCGCCGAGACTCGGGGTGAAGCTTATAAACTCTACAACATTGAACGGCTCCACCTCGATCTCTGATAGCTCCTTGGACAAGCCCTGGAGGTTTCTCCCTTGATCGATAATTAGATTTGACAAGTCTATACACAAACTCTCCAGTTTAAAAAGCGCCAAGTTCTCAGGGACATCCGACGCCGAAGGAGGAGAAAGAGTCAATTGATCTAGGTCAAGGCACAAGGCCTCCTTTTCAGCTTCGTCATTCATTTTTTCCGACCAAGCTCTCTCCTCCTCCACGTCCCAGTTAGGATCGATCAGCACCGCCGACTCCCGCTCCAAAACCGGAGCTAGGTTGGTCAAGGCTTCGTTCCCCTTTTGATTAGCCGTTCTTTGGAGAGAATCAAAGTCAATGCCTAACTCCGCGGCAGCCAAACGGTACTTCTCGTCACTAATCATAGAACCGGCACCCACCATCTCTGCCGTCAGATCCCCTAAAAAACTTGACGCCTCCGACTCGTCCTAAGTCAGCCAATCCCTAGCTATCCGGGCTCGTCTTTCCGAACGAAGTTTATACACCTTAGCCGCGGATAGCAAGGTCTTCAACTTGGCCGAATCAGCCGACACCTGTTGCATAAGACACTGGTTTTGATGAACCAGCTTAGCATGAACGTCCATCAGGTGACCGAACTCATGGCCGAGGGTAGCCGACATATTAGAAGCCGCTTCAATGCTCGCGATGACCCCTTCTAGCCGCTTCTTGGCTTTCTCCCGCCACTGCTCAGTCCTGACTAAGCGCTCTTTCAGCTCAGAGCACTTAGCCAGCTTCTCCTTTAGGCCCGGCAGTTCTCCAAGATCCTCCCGAAGCTTTTGTAGTTCCTCATTCTGCGCTTCGCAACGGGAGGTCAGGGCGGCCAAGGTCTCCTTGTCCGCGGCACTTTGACGACTCAGGTTGAGCTTGAAAGCCAACCTTAGAAAAGTCTGCAAAATAACGAAAATTAAAATCCACCACTAAACTTAAGACCAAGAACAGAGTCAAGGATGTTACCTCAGCCGCGGAAGCTTGCATTTGGCGGACTCTATCGCAGGGGGATAAGGGCTCCAGATGATCAACATCCACTTTGCCGATTAAGTGGGATGTTGCCCTGTTAAATCGGGTTATCAAACCCTTGTGCCCCAAATCGGAGAAGAGGGTATCGTGTCGGAAAGGCAAAACCTCCCGGCGACGATACACCTCCCCGACCCGCGACTCAGGGGCAGCGGGTGATTCCCCTACCTTTTCCTTTCCCCTGCCCGAGACCAATAACGCCTTGTTCTGGGAAGACGCCTTCTCCTCCACCGACCTCATTTGAAGAGGTACGACTATCATTATTGTCCCCGCTGAAGCCTTCTTCGAGGCACTTTCCCCGTGGGAGGCAGAGTCCCTCTTCCTCTTCCTCTCTTTCTTCTTCAATTCCCTCTTCGTAGAAGGGATCACCCTCTTAGAGTCATCGGGAATGTAAACCCTCCTTCTCTCCTCGAGGAGTCAGAAAGCCTCCCTCTCACTGGGCACCTCTTCCAGCCCTTTCTCTAAGGTTGCCGAGTCCTGCAAGAGAAAAAGTTAGAAAAAATCCCTCGTAGTTCGAAAAGTATGAATTTATACCTTCGGAGGAAGAGGTAGAGGTTTTTCCGCGGCCCGTTGATTGGCCCCTTGAGCGAATCGCAAGACGCTAAATTTCTTCATTAGTTCCGGATTTTTCGCTCTCAAATTTTCCTTGGCTACCCCTGAAAAATCAAGAGTTAGAAACAAGTAAACATACTATAAAAAAGGAAGAAATCCGACGAGCCTTACTCCGATCAATAGCCAGGCTAATGCCGAATGCTGAGAGGAGGTTCTCATTCTCCAACTCAGAACGACCCGGTATCCAGTTAAGTTGGACGTTCATGGGTTTCCTCCCCAACTGGACATCCATCTTCGCATACTCTATGATCACCGCATCATTAAAGGAACATTGCGGGATCCCATTATTGAAACCCGAGAGGTTGGGTTTGATATCAAAAGAGGTCTTAATATTCCAACCCCCTGTATTGTATAAATAAGAAAATTTTGTTCTATATCCCTTTTGGTTGTCTGGGAGGTCGTGGACTATCTTCAGCCCACGACGGTGTGTAAAAGTTATCCAACCACAGCCGTATGATTGCGAATTACATAAACGGGCTCTAAATATGTACCTAAAGGCAGTAAGCATTGGGGCCACGACCAAAACTTTGCATAGTATCAAAAACGCCACCATACAACCCCATGCATTGGGGTATAACTCGGGCACTAAGACATTCAAAAAATCTAATACTTCCCTAAAAAAGGGATGAAAAGGAAACCTAAGTCCTAATTCAAAAGAAGGAAAATATACAGCTATACAGTGTGGGGGAGGAAACCTAACAGTATCATAATTCCCCGGTATTATAATGCTGATATCATCTTTCAAACCCCACTTTAGAGAGATGGCGTCCCGTCGCTTGTCCAAATCTCTTTTTGTTTGTAAATCTATGAAATAATTGAGGGGCCCGCCGCTTGGGATGTAAAACGGAGGAGGAACCGGCGCTGCGCTTTCCCTTCCTGAGAACTCGGATGATCCCTCGATCTTTTCCATATCTACATACAATAACCCTTCAAGGTCAGATCTATTCGCGGCAAGTAATTGGGGAAGAAAGCAACGCTCACTTCCCAAGGAGCAGTTTTCATTATCTCCGGTGTGTATATAGGGGATACAGATGACTCATCCCCGGCCTTTATTGATTCGTAATGAGGGGTGATTCTCACCGAACTACTATCGTCCGAATCATTTATTAGCAACCCCTCCTTATTAAAACGTCCACATACTACCAAGGGAATTTCCGTCGGGTTAGCAGAGTTAATGTCCACGTTAGCTATTGTCTCATGAGTAGCCGCAACATCCATATTAACGATAATTCATAAAGTAGCAGGCAAAACTTGTAAAGAATAAAGACTAAATGCATAAACAAATTCAAGGTCTTAAGTTAACATTCAAGAACAGTTTGAAGAAATTCAAGAATAGTTTGAAGAAATTCAAGAACAGTTTGAAGAAATTCAAGAACTCGAGGAAAAATTTGAATACCTTGTTGGAGAAATTTGAAGATTTGTCAGAGATTTGATGAAGATCTATCAGAAACCTTGGAGATCTCCGAAAATTTGTCAGAAGTTTGAAAGATGGTTGAAGATTGTCAGAGCGTTTCTCTACTTTCTCTTTCTAAAAAACTTGAAGAAATGAGGGAGTTAATGAAGGTTAGGTGAGAGAGAACAGTTCTAACAACCTATTTATTGCAGCAATAAATGCTCAAACTCAAACCTAAACACCCCTTAAACGAGAAGTGGAATCCCCAAACAAAAACCGAGAAGTCGACAAGTCGGACTCCCAATGAGAGGGGAAAAGTGGAAGATTTTTCTAAGTGTTCTTATCTATGTCCGTGAAATCGACTAGTCGGACCCTCATTGGAGGGGAAATATGGAAAATTTTTCTAAGTGTTAACTCTTGATTATGTCTAGGGAGTCGATAAGTCGGACCCCCAAGGTGGGAGAAAATGTCAACAAATTCTCTAAGTTATCAAATTTTCTCCTGAAGCCGTGGGTTCGATAAGTCGGACCCTGAATCATACCCCAAGATAAACAGAAATTATTCCAAGTATGAAAGATGTCCGTAATGGTCGATAAGTCGGACTCCCACGTGCCCCTAATTATTGTGCAGAAATTCTAAGTGTGGGAGAATTCTCACATTTTCCGTATAATCGGAGACACGGATCTTTGTGATCATTCCGCGTCCTAGAAGAACAAGGGGCTTGTTAAGATGAGAAATTGTTAAAGTATCTTTGTCTTTCCGCAATGTCGATAAGTCGGACTCCCCTAGGCCCCTCAATAAAGAACAAAAAATCTAAGTGTCAATCTAAGCCGCGTCATCAACCCACGTGATTTATTGTCCAGCGAGTCAACTCACTCGTACCGCGACATGTTTAGGACATGATAACAAGAAGGAAGATAGAACAAACCAGTATCTTGTCCGTGAGGTCGACAAGTCGGACCCACTTTGGTGGTGATACAGTTCAAAAATATTTCAAGTCCCTGAAGTTCCGCGACTTCAGATTAAAATAATAAAATAAAATAAATCATGGTAATTTCATCCGTGTAGTAGATAAGTCGGACCCCCCTGGGAGGCTATCTTGCTCCCAAATATTCTTAGTATTGGAGCTTCCGCGGCATTAAAATAGCACAAATTAGGCTGGAAGCATCAATTTAATAAAAAAATCCGTGCGGGTTACTACATGATAGTAGGGCTGTCTCAGTTGGTCTCAAGTGCAGTTTGTTGTACTGGAGGTCGCAGGATAAAGGCTCCACAACTACATTTTTGCTGCTGAATAATAAGGAGGGATGGGGCTACTCCACGGCATG
>NC_080059.1:21873630-21928630 GCF_026212465.1 Amaranthus tricolor | reverse complement strand
GATCAACACTCTTACCATTTATATCTTGGTCTAGACTTAGTGTTGTACTCATAGGCGTATTAATTTCTTTACATTGATCCATATTGTACTTCTTTAACAAATCTTTAACATATTTACTTTGACAAATAAATATGCCATCTTTCTTTTGCTTTATTTGTAGTCCAAGAAAGAATGTTAAGTCTCCCATCATGCTCATTTCAAATTCCTTGCACATAATCTCAGAAAATTCCTTGCACAAAGAATCATCAGTAGCTCCAAACAATATATCATCAACATATACTTGAACAAGAAGAATATCTTTTCCTTTAGTTTTAATGAAAAGCGTTTTATCAATTTTACCTCGTTGAAATTCATTTTCAAGTAGATGTGAGCTAAATCTATCATACCAAGCTCTTGGAGCTTGTTTCAAGCCATATAGCGCTTTATTTAGTTTGAACACATGATTAGGTAGATCAGAATTTTCAAATTCGGGTGGTTGTTTAACATATACTTCCTCTTGTAAGTATCCATTTAAGAATGCACATTTAACATCGATTTGATATAGTTTAATATTCATGTATGAAGCAAAAGCAAGCATAATACGAATAGATTCTAACCTTGCAACTGGTGCGAAAGTTTCATCATAATCTATACCTTCTTCTTGATTATAGCCTTGAGCTACCAGCCTTGCTTTATTCCTTACAATGTCTCCATCCTCATTGAGTTTATTTCGAAAGACCCATCTAGTTCCAATAATAGTACGATCTAGAGGTCTTTCAACTAGATCCCAAACTTTGTTCCTTTCAAATTCATTTAATTCATTTTGCATTACAATGATCCACTCTGGTTCTTTTAATGCTTCTTTAACATCCTTTGGTTCTACAAGAGAAACAAAAGCAAAAAATGCACATAGATTTTTAAGAGAGGATCGAGTTTGCGTACCTTTGTTTGGATCACTTATAATGTTTTCAGGAGGATGTTGAGATGACATTCTAATTCTTCTTCGTAGTATGGATGGTGTGTTTTCATTCAAAGATCTTGTACTTACTTCATTTGAGGTATTTCTAATTGGAGTATCCAAAGCAGTATGTTTAGGAACTGTTTCAAGTTCTTGAGGTCGGGTCTTAAGATCAGACTGTGAGTCTTCAATGTTTACAATCTTATTTCCTTCATCATTAATACTTTGTATGGTATCCTGCATGTTATTCTTTTTAACTGCATTAGTATCATTAACATCCAGTTCGTCATCACTCAAATCATCAAAATGTTTATTAAGGTTCAATTCTTTAAATCCTTCATTTAATGTTTCATTTTCGGATTCATCAAAAACAACATGTATACTTTCTTCAACTATATTTGTACGCTTGTTCAACACTCTATAAGCTTTAATATTTAGTGAGTATCCAAGAAATATACCATCATCATTATTATGAATAAAACATTTGCAACCAAATGGTCTAACGTATGCTATATTCGGTTTTCTTCCATTGAATAACTCATAGGGGGTTTTCTTAAGTATGGGTCTTATAAGGCATCTATTTAAAACATAATTAGCTGTGTTAACAGCCTCAGCCCAATAGTGTTTAGCTAATCCATTTTCAATAAGGATTGTCCTAGCCATTTCTTCTAAGGTTCGATTTTTCCTTTCAACTACACCGTTTTGTTAGGGTGTCCTAGGAGCTGAAAAGTTATGGGTTATTCCATATTTTTCACAAAAGGAGTCAAAGCCTAGTTGATCAAACTCTCTCCCATGGTCACTTCTAATAGAGACTATTGGAAGGTTCAGTTGAGTTTGCATCTCTTTACAACGTCTTGAGAACGATTTCAAGGCTTCACTTTTATCCTTCAAAAATCAACCCAAGTAAATCTAGAATAATCATCAACTGTAACTAAGATGTAAGATTTACCTCTTATGCTCCGTACACGCATTGGTCCACATAAATCAATATGTAAGAGTTCACATGGTCTTGATGTACTTACCATTTTCTTCGGTTTGAATGAACTTCTTACTTGTTTACCTTTAATGCATGCGTCACAAATAGGACTTTGTTTATAGTCAAGAGCTGGAAGTCCCTTAACTAAATCTTTACTAACCAACTTCTGCATGGTGTGAGTATTGATGTGACCAAGACGTCTATGCCATAGTTTTGGATTATCTGTAATAGCTTTCAAGCACTTGAAATTCTGAGCTGCAATTTCGTTAGTATGCAAAGCATAAACATTATCATTTCTAAGGGCAGTAATGAAAGTATCTCCGGTATTAGGATTTTTAACAACACATTTTTCTTTATCAAATATTACTTTATTACCTTTATCACATAGTTGAGACACACTTAGCAAATTAAATTTTAGACCTTCAACTAAATAAATATTGTCAATAGTTTTAGATGGATTCTTACCAACTTTAAGAACGCCTAAAATTTTGCATTTACCTTTGTCTCCTAGGGTGATTGAGCCATTGCATCTTTCCTTAATTTCAGAAAATAAAGAGATTTTACCACTCATATGTCTCGAGCATCCACTATCTAGAATCCATTTTTGTTTATCCTACAAAACAAAAAAAAATAACCTTTCTCAACCTTACTTGGCTATCCATGTGACAAATTTGGAACCATATTCAGGATAGACCATGTTGGGTGGTCTTGTCCCTTTAGGAACCCATATTTGCTTTATCTGTCCACGCAATTCAAGAGGAAAGGAATTTTTGATAATATGATTTTCCTTACTTCTATAAGGACATGCAAGTCTAATATGTCCTTCTTTGCAAGAAAAGGTGCAAGTAGGTGTACGTTTATATTTATATGCACAATTCACAAATGTGGTTTTACTCTTATAGTTACGTGTAACATTATTATAACCAATAACACGTTTATCACTAGATGGTTTTTGACGTGTAAGCATTTTAGTGAATTTTGATTCAGATTCATTTAGCTTGGTTAATGCTTGTAGATTTTTCTTAGACTCATGTTTCAAGGTTTTGATCCTTGCTTCAAGGTCATTGTTCTCATTCTTAAGGTCAATAAGCTGTTTAGTCTGGCTGAGATTCTGTTCTTTCAAGACCTTGACAATCTTTTCAAGTTTAATTTTTTCAGCCTTTAGCGATTCATTTTTATTTATGATTTCTTCACAACCTTCAGCATATTGACGTATTCTATCCTCTAAGACATTTTTCTCATCTTTTAAAATCTTTTCAATTTGAAACATATTAACAAGAGTTGTAACTAATTCATCTTTTGAGCATGTATTAGGAAAGTCACGTACCGCTTTATGATTTTGATCTATGTCATCATTGTTATCATTATCAGCCATAAGACATACATGAGCTTGTCCATCTTCAGTTTCAGATTTGGATGACCCTTTAGAATCACTCCAAGTTGCAACCATCGCTTGTTTCTTCTTGTTCTTTTTGTAGGATTCCCTTTTCTTCTTAGGATAGTCCTTTACAATATGTTCTATAGATCCACACTCAAAACAAGCAAGTTTGTTAGTCTTAAAGTTTGAATTAGAGTTAGAAGACTTACCTTTATTTCTGGATTTAAATTTCTTAAATCTTTTTCGCATCTTCATAATTCCTTCAAGACCTTTTGTGATTAACGCAAATGGATCTTCCTCATCATCGCTATCTTCATTTTCACTTGAAGACTCATGATGTTTCTTTGCCTTTAGAGCAAGATTTTTCACGGAAGGTATTACATCATTTTCTAAGTAGATCGTCAAATGATAGAACTCTCAAGTCTTGAGCTTCCTCAATGGCGGTGACTTTTGGACCCCAATTGGATCTTGGAAGACACCTCAAGACCTTCTGGACTTTTTCTGCATTAGTAAAAGTTTTGTCAAGAGAATTCAAACTGTTAGTAATCAAAGTAAAACGAGTAAACATTTCATTTATATTCTCATCCTTTTTCATCTTGAACATTTCGTATTGATGTATGAGAATGTTGATTTTTGTTTCCTTCACTTGACTTGTTCCTTCGTATGTCACAACTAGCTTGTCCCATATTTCTTTAGCACTTGTACATGAAGAAACTCGATTAAACTCAGTACCATTTAAAGCACAACATAATTGATTCATTGCCCTATAATTTTTGGAAACCCATTCCAAATCAGTTTGTGAATATTCGGATTCAGACTTTAGTATGTCATTTCCTTGAGCGTCCTTTTTCATGGGTATCTTAGGTCCTTTAGTTATAATTTCCCAAAGTTCCATATCTTGATCAATCACGAACATTTTCATCAAAGTTTTCCAATGTGAGAAATTTGTACCGCAAAACAAAGGAGGTCTAGAGCACGAACGTCCTTGAGCAAACAAACTTTCTACTATTGGATCCATCACAAGATATTACTCTTTTTATGTGAAACTTAGCTTTGATACTAATTGAAGGTTAATAGAAGGTTGAATACTCTCTAGAGGGGGGGTGAATAGAGAGTTTCGGCTATTTAAAATTTTGTCTGTCAGCTTGTCTCAAGAGTTTGAGGAGTCTGTCAAAAATGTTTTCTGCAACAGTTTTGAATCAATTTGTAAACAATAACGTATGTGCGGAAAATAAACTTTAAAGTATAACACACGATATGTTAACGAGGTTCGGTTCTAACCAACCTACTCCCCGCCTATGGGTTCTCTTTCAACCTGTAGGATTTCAATGCCTTTTATTAATCCGACTTTAATACAAACAAGAAGATTTCACTATCTCCTCACACCACGTTCTTCCCCTTGAAGAACCGTATTACAAGCCCCTTTAATAAAAGCAAAATCCCAAATCTCACAATAGAGATTCACAAGTTGAACACTTAGAAAAGTATTCTTGTTTAGGCGTATAAAACTTAATCTAACTCTTAAGCCTATTACAAATGTAAGAGTTAGATGAACTAAGAATTAAGAATTACGAATTACAACTCTTTTAAACAATTAGAGAATTTCTAAATCTTAAGTCAAGAGAGGTGCATAAAGATGTATGTAGGTATGTATATCCGTAGTTCTGAAATGAAGCCTCATATATATAGTGTTACGCCTCAACACATTTTGGAAAACAAAAAGGCTCCGTTCCGTTATTTTCTGTTGACCTGGTCATTCTGCACATGTCTTCAAGATCTTGAGGTTAACTTCAAACTGACGTGCACTGACAGCTAAAATAATTTCGTCATTGCGTGCTGTAATTTGTCTTTAATATCCAATGCTATGCTGCCACGTTAGTACTCATACAAGATAATGAAACTAAGCACAAACCAGATATATCAACGTTTAACATAATCATTCAAATTAATTCTTATTTTTAGTATTAATTCAAATAGCCATTTCCTATTTTTAGTGTTAATTGAAATAGCATCATATTAATAGGAAACTCTATAATTAGTATAATAACTAACTCATCATCAAATATAGCCGTCTACTATAATTAACAAAACAAGTGTACCTTATAATATATTTAATCATCAAATTAATTTAAGCACATATTTAAATTCAAATTCAAATATAAAACACTTAATCGTATACGATAAAACGTGTAACAAAATATTCACACTTAATTTCAAATAATATCAAAGTTAATTTTAATGAACCCTGACCTATTAAAATATTTCAAATATAATTTCAAGGAATATCAAAGTTAAGTTTAATGAACCTTGAACTATTAAAATATTTCAAATATAATTACGAAACTAACCTGATTGTAAATGTAATTATCTTCAAGACTTTCAAACGTATTTCAAGACTTATAAAATCAACTTTAAGATAAACTTAAGTTCTTTAGCATATTCCAACGACTTCGAACTTAACTATATATCACTTATCAAATGTATATATCAAATATGATTTTAGACACACTTAAACAACTAAATATAATTACTTAATTTATTTGTTTAATCAATATGTGTTTTGAATTATCATCACTTGAAAGAATTAAGTCATCAATTTCCCTTATCATTATTTAAGAGAGTTGAGTCTTCATGTTGTGTGCCCAGCTTCGTGCAAAATAAACTGAGTTTGAGCTACTTATGCGCGAAAGTGCCAAAATAGCTTAAAAACCCATAAAATCACAACTTACCAAGTAATATTAAGAATATGACTATGATTTATAATTCTAACCACTTCAACACAGTAATATATACCAAATAGAGTTGTGTACCAAGTTTCGTGCATAATAAACCAAGTTTAAGCTACTTTATGCGCGAAAGTGCCAAAATAGCTTAAAAACCTATAAAATTGCAACTTACCAAGTAATAATAAGAATATGACTATGATTTACAATTCTAACCACTTCAACACAATAATATATACCAAATTAGTGTTGTGTGCCAAGTTTCGTGCATAATAAACCAAATTTGAGCTACTTTATGCGCGAAAGTGCCAAAACAGTTTAGAAACCCATAAAACCACAACTTACCAAGTAATATTAAGAATATGACTATGATTTACAAATTTAACCACTTCAACACATTAATATATACAAAATAGTGTTGTGTGCCAAGCTTCGTGCATAACAAACCAAGTTTAAGATACTTTATGCGCGAAAGTGCCAAAATAGCTTAAGAACCCATAAATTCGCAACTAACCAAGTATTATTTAGAATATGACTATGATTTACAATTCTAACCACTTTAACACAATAATATATACCAAATAGTGTTGTGTGCCAAGTTTCGTATAAAACAAACCAAGTTTGTGCTACTTTATGCGCGAAAGTTTCAAAATAGCTTAAAAAGCAATAAAATCGCAACTAACAGAGTAATATTAAGAATACGACTATGATTTACAATTCTAACCACATCAACACAATACTATATACCAACCACTGTTGTGTGCCCAGTTTCGTGGAAAATAAACCGAGTTTGAGCTACTTATGCGCGAAAGTGCCAAAAGAGCTTAAAAACCCATAAAATCGCAACATACCAAGTAATATTAAGCATATGACTAAAATTTACAATACAAACAACTTCAACACAATAATATATACAAAGTAGTGTTGTGTGCCAAGTTTCGTGCATAACAAACCAAGTTTGAGCTACTTTAAGCGCGAAAGTGCCAAAATAGTTTAGAAACCCATAAAATCGCAACTCACCAAGTAATATTAAGAATATGACTATGATTTACATTTCTATCCACTTCAACACATTAATATATACCAAATAGTGTTGTGTGCCAAGTTTTCTACTAAACAAACGAAGTTTGAGTTACTTTATGCGCGAAAGTGCTAAAATAGCTTAAAAACCCATAAAATCACAACATACCAAGTTATATTAATAATATGACTAAGATATACAATTCTAACCACTTCAACACAATAATATATACCCAATAGTGTTGTGTGCCAAGTTTCTTGCATAACAAACAAAGTTTGAGCTAATTTATGCGCGAAAGTGCCAAAATAGCTTAAAAACACATAAAATCACAACTTACCAAGTAATATTAAGAATATGACTCTGATTTACAATTCTAACCACTTCAACACAATAATATATACTAAATAATGTTGTGTGTCAAGTTTCCTGCATAATAAACGGAGTTTGAGCTACTTTATGCGCGAAAGTACCAAAATAGCTTAAAAACCCATAAAATCGCAACATACCAAGTAATATTAAGAATATGACTAAGATTTACAATACTAACAACTTCAACACAATAATATATACCAAGTAGTGTTGTGTGCCAAGTTTCGTGCATAACAAACCAAGTTTGAGCTACTTTATGCGCGAAAGTGTAAAAATAGTTTAGAAACCCATAAAATCGCAACTTACCAAGTAATATTAAGAATATGACTATGATTTACAATTCTAACCACTTCAATACATTAATATTTACCAAATAGTGTTGTGTGCCAAGTTTTGTACTAAACAAACGAAGTTTGAGTTACTTTATGCGCGAAAGTGCCAAAATAGCTTAAAAACCCATAAAATCGCAACATACCAAGTAATATTAATAATATGAATAAGATTTACATTTCTAACCACTTCAACACATTAATATACACCAAATAGTGTTGTGTACCATGTTTCGTGCATAATAAACCAAGTTTGAGCTACTTTATGCGCGAAAGTGCCAAAATAGCTTAAAAAGCCGTAAATTTGCAACTTACCAAGTAATATTAAGAATATAACTATGATTTACAATTCAAACCACTTCCACACAGTAATATATACCAAATTAGTGTTGTGTGCCAAGTTTCGTGCATAACAAACCAAATTTGAGCTACTTTATGCGCGAAAGTACCAAAATAGTTTAGAAACCCATAAAATCGCAACTTACCAAGTAATATTAAGAATATGACTATGATTTACATTTCTAACCACTTCAACACATTAATATATACCAAGTAGTGTTGTGTGCCAAGTTTTGTACGAAACAAACGAAGTTTGAGTTACTTTATGCGCGAAAGTGCCAAAATAGCTTAAAAACCCATAAAATCGCAACACACCAAGTAATATTAATAATATGACTAAGATTTATAATTCTAACCACTTCAACACAATAATATGTACCAAATATTGTTGTGTGCCAAGTTTCGTGCATAACAAACAAAGTTTGAGCTACTTTTTGCGCAAAAGTGCCAAAATGGCTTAAGAACCCATTAAATCGCAACATACCAAGTAATATTTAGAATATAACTATGATTTACAATTCTAACCATTTTAACACAATAAAATATACCAAATAGTATATGACTACGATTTATAATTCTAAACACTTTAACACATTAATATATACCAAATAGTGTTGTGTGCCAAGTTTCGTGCATAACGAACAGGGTTTGAGCTACTTTAGGCGCGAAAGTGCCAAAATTGCTGAAGAACCCATAAAATCGCAACTTACCAAGTATTATTTAGAATATGACTATGATTTACAATTCTAACTACTTTAACACAATAATATATACCTAATAGTTTTGTGTGCCAAGTTTCGTATAAAACAAACCAAGTTTGAGCTACTTTATGCGCGAAAGTGCCAAAATAGCTTAAAAACCAATAAAATCGCAACTAACAGAGTAATATTAAGAATATGACTATTATTTACAATTCTAACCACATCAACAAAATACTATATACCAACCAATGTTGTGTGCCCAGTTTCGTGGAAAATAAACCATGTTTGAGCTACTTTAAGTGCGAAAGTACCAAAATAGCTTAAAAACCCATAAAATCGCAACATACAAATTAATATTAAGAATATGACTAAGATTTACAATACTAACCAATTCAACACAATAATATATACCAAGTAGTGTTGTGTGCCAAGTTTCGTGCATAACAAACCAAGTTTGAGCTACTTTATGCGCGAAAGTGCCAAAATAGTTTAGAAACCCATAAAATCGCAACTTACAAAGTAATATTAAGAATATGACTATGATTTACGATTAAACCACTTCAACACATTAATATATACCAAATAGTGTTATGTGCCAAGTTTCTTGCATAACAAACCAAGTTTGAGCTACTTTATGCGCAAAAGTGCCAAAATAGCTTTGAAACCAATAAAATCACAACTTACATACTAATATTAAGAATATTACAATGATTTACAATTCTAACCACTTCAACACAATAATATATACCAAATATTGTTGTGTGCCAAGTTTCGTGGATAACAAACCAAATTTGAGCTACTTTATGCGCGAAAGTGCCAAAATAGTTTAGAAACCCATAAAATTGCAACTTACCATGTAATATTAAGAATATGACTATGATTTACATTTCTAACCACTTCAACACAATAATATATACCCAATAGTGTTGTGTGCCAAGTTTCTTGTATAACAAACCAAGTTTGAGCTACTTTATGCGCGAAAGTGCCAAAATAGCTTTAAAACCAATAAAATCGCAACCTACTAAGTAATATTAAGAATATGACAATGATTTACAATTCTAACCACTTCAACACAATAATATATACAAAATAGTGTTATATGTCCAGTTTCGTGCAAAACAAACTGAGTTTGAGCTACTTTATGCGCGAACGTGCAAAAATAGCCTAAAAACCCATAAAATCGCAATATACCAAGTAATATAAAGAATATGACTAAGATTTACAATTCTAACCACATCAACAAAATAATATATACCAAAATAGTGTTGTGTGCCAAGTTTCGTGCATAACAAACCAAATTTGAGCTACTTTATGCGCGAAAGTGCCAAAATAGTTTAGAAACCCATAACATCGCAACTTACCAAGTAATATTAAGAATATGACTATGAACACATTAATATATACCAAATTGTGTTGTGTGCCAAGTTTCGTTCATAATAAACCAAGTTTGAGCTACTTTATGCGCGAAAGTGCTAAAATAGCTTAAAAACCCATAAAATTGCAAATTACCAAGTAATATTAAGAATATGACTATGATTTACAATAATAACCACTTCAACACAATAAATATATACCAAATAGTGTTGTGTGGCCAGCTTCGTGCAGAATAAACCGAGTTTGATCTACTTATGTGCGAAAGTGCCAAAATAGCTTAAAAACCCATAAAATCGCAACTTACCAAGTAATATTAAGAATTTGACTACGACATACAATTCTAACCACTTCAACACAGTAATATACACCAAATAGTGTTGTGTGCAAAGTTTCGTGCACAACAAACCAAATTTGAGCTACTTTATGCGCGAAAGTGCCAAAATAGCTTAGAAACCCATAAAATCGCAACTTACCAAGTAATATTAAGAATATGACTATGATTTACATTTCTAACCACTTCAACACATTAATATATACCAAATAGTGTTGTGTGCCAAGTTTCGTGCATAACAAACCAAGTTTGAGCTACTTCATGCGCGAAAGTGCCAACATAGCTTAAAAACCCATAAAATCACAACATACCAAATAATATTAAGAATATGACTAAGATTTACAATTCTAACCACTTCAACACAATAATATATACCAAATAGTGTTGTGTGCCAAGTTTTGTGCATAATAAACCAAGTTTGACCTACTTTATGCGCGCAACTGCTAAAATAGCTTAAAAACCCATAAAATTGCAACATACCAACTAATATTAAGAAAATGACTAAGATTTACAATTCTAACTATTTCAACACAATAATATGTACCAAATATTGTTGTGTGCCATGTTTCGTGCATAATAAACCAAGTTTGAGCTACTTTATGCGCGAAAGTGCTAAAATAGCTTAAAAACCCATAAAATCTCAACATACCAAGTAATATTAATAATATGACTAAGATTTACAATTCTAACCACTTCAACACAATTATATATACCAAATAGTGTTGTGTGCCAAGTTTCTTGCATACCAAACCAAGTTTGAGCTACTTTATGCGCGAAAGTGCCAAAATAGCTTTAAAACAATTAAAATCGCAACTTACTATGTAATATTAAGAATATGACTATGATTTACAATTCTAACCACTTCAACATAATAATATGTACAAAATAGTGTTATGTGCCCAGTTTCGTGCAAAACAAACCGAGTTTGAGGTACTTTATGCGCGAAAGTGCCAAAATAGCTTAAAAACGCATAAAATCGCAATATACCAAGTAATATTAAGAATATGACTAAGATTTACAATTCTAACCACTACAACACAATAATATGTACCAAATATTGTTGTGTGCCATGTTTTGGGGGTAACAACCAAAGTTTGAGCTACTTTATGCGCAAAAGTGCCAAAATGGCATAAGCACCCATTAAATCGCAACTTACCAAGTAATATTAAGAATATGACTATGATTTACATTTCTAACCACTTCAACACATTAATATATACCAAATTGTGTTGTGTGCCAAGTTTCGTGCATAATAAACCAAGTTTGAGCTACTTTATGCGCGAAAGTGCTAAAATAGCATAAAAACCCATAAAATCGCAATATACCATGTAATATTATTAATATGACTAAGATTTACAATTCTAACCAATTCAACACAATAATATATAAACTAAATAGTGTTGTGTGGCCAGCTTCGTGCATAATAAACCGAGTTTGAGCTACTTTATGCGTAAAAGTGCCAAAATAGCTTAAAAACGCATAAAATCGTAACTTACCAAGTAATATTAAGAATATGACTACGACATACAATTCTAACCACTTCAACATAGTAATATACACGAAATAGTGTTGTGTACAAAGTTTCGTGCACAACAAACCAAATTTGAGCTACTTTGTGCGCGAAAGTGCCAAAATAGCTTAGAAACCCATAAAATAGCAACTTACCAAGTAATATTAAGAATATGACTATGATTTACATTTCTAACCACTTCAACACATTAATATATACCAAATAGTGTTGTGTGCCAAGTTTCGTGCAAAACATACCAAGTTTGAGCTACTTTATGTTCGAAAGTGCCAACATAGCTTAAAAACCCATAAAATCGCAACATACAAAGTAATATTAAGAATATGACTAAGATTTACAATTCTAACCACTTCAACACAATAATATATACCAAATAGTGTTGTGTGCCAAGTTTCGTGCATAACAAACCAAGTTTGAGCTACTTTATGCGAGAAATTGCCAACATAGCTTAAAAACCTATAAAATCGCAACATACCAAGTAATATTAAGAATATGACTAAGATTTACAATTTTAACCACTTCAATACAATAATATATACCAAATAGTATTGTGTGCCAAGTTTCGTGCATAATAAACCAAGTTTGAGCTACTTTATGCGCGCAACTACTAAAATAGCTTAAAAACCCATACAATTGCAACATACCAACTAATATTAAGAATATGACTATGAAATAAAATTCTAACCACTTCAACACAATAATATGTACCAAATATTGTTGTGTGCCATGTTTCGTGCATAATAAACCAAGTTTGAACTACTTTATGTGCGAAAGTGCTAAAATAGCTTAAAACCAATAAAATCGCAACATACCAAGTAATATTAATAATATGACTAAGATTTACAATTCTAACCACTTCAACAAAATAATATATACCAAATAGTGTTGTGTGCCAAGTTTCGTGCATAACAAACAAGGTTTTAGCTACTTTATGCGCAAAAGTGCCAAAATGGCTTAAGAACACCTTAAATCGCAACTTACCAAGTAATATTTAAAATATGACTATGATTTAAAATTCTAACCATTTTAACACAATAATATGTACCAAATAGTGTTGTGTGCCAAGTTTCGTGCAAAACAAACCAAGTTTGAGCTACTTTATGCGCGAAAGTGCCAAAATAGCTTAAAAACCCATAAAATCGCAACTTATCAAGTAATATTAAGAATATGACTATGATTTACAATTTTAACCACTTCAACAGAATAATATATACTAAAATAGTATTGTGTGCCAAGTTTCTTGCATAACAAACCAAATTTGAGCTACTTTATGCGCGAAAGTGCCAAAATAGTTTAGAAACCCATAAAATCGCAATATACCAAGTAATATTAAGAATACTATGATTTACAATTCTAACCACTTCAACACAATAATATATATCAAATAGTGTTGTGTGCCAAGTTTCATGCATACCTAACCAAATTTGAGCTACTTTATGCGCGAAAGTGCCAAAATAGCTTAAAAACCAATAAAATCGCAACTTACCAAGTAATATTAAGAATATGACTATGAATTAAATTTCTAACCACTTTAACACATTAATATATACCAAATAGTGTTGTGTGCCAAGTTTCGTGCATAACAAACCAAATTTGAGCTACTTTATGCGTGAAAGTACCAAAATAGCTTAGAAACCCATAAAATCGCAAATTACCAAGTAATATTAAGAATATGACTATGATTTACATTTCTAACCACTTCAACACATTAACATATACCAAATAGTGTTGTGTGCCAAGTTTCGTGCTTTACAAACCAAGTTTGAGCTACTTTATGCGCGCAACTGCTAAAATAGCTTATAAACCAATAAAATTTCAATATACCAACTTATATTAAGAATATAACTAAGATTTACAATTCTAAGCACTTCAACACAATAATATGTACCAAATAGTGTTGTGTGCCAAGTTTCATGCATAATAAACCAAGTTTGAGCTACTTTATGCGCGAAAGTGACAAAATAGCTTTAAAACCAATAAATTCGCAACTTACTAAGTAATATTAAGAATATTACTATGATTTAATATTCTAACCACTTCAACACAATAATATATACAAAATAGTGTTATGTGCCCAGTTTCGTGCAAAACAAACCGAGTTTGAGCTACTTTATGCGCAAAAGTGCCAAAATAGCTTAAAAACACATAAAATCGCAATATAGCAAGTAATATTAAGAATATGACTAAGATTTACAATTCTAACCACTACAACACAATAATATATACCAAATAATGTTGTGTGCCAAGTTTCGTGTATAACAAACCAAGTTTGAGCTACTTTATGCGCGAAAGTGCCAAAATAGCTTAAAAACCCAAAAAATTGCAAATTACCAAGTAATATTTAGAATATGACTATAATTTACAATTCTAACCACTTCAACACAATAATATATACCAAATAGTGTTGTGTGCCAAGTTTCGTGCAATATAAACCAAGTTTGAGCTACTTTATGCGCGAAAGTGCTAAAATAGCTTAAAAACCCATAAAATTGCAACATACCAAATAATAATAACAATATGACTAAGATTTAAAGTTCTAACCACTTGAACACAATAATATGTACCAAATAGTGTTGTGTGCTAAGTTTCGTGCATAATAAACCAAGTTTGAGCTACTTTATGCGCGAAAGTGCTAAAATAGCTTAAAAAACCATAAAATCGCAACATACCAAGTAATATTAATAATATGACTAAGATTTACAATTCTAACCACTTCAACACAATAATATATACCCAATAGTGTTGTGTGCCAAGTTTCTTGCATAACAAACCAAGTTTGAGCTACTTTATGCGCGAAAGTGCCAAAATAGCATTAAAACCAATAAAATCGCCACTTACTAAGTAATATTAAGAATATGATAATGATTTACAATTCTAACCACTTCAAAAAAATCATATATACCAAAATAGTGTTGTGTGCCAAGTTTCGTGCACAACAAACCAAATTTGAGCTACTTTATGCGCGAAAGTGCCAAAATAGTTTAGAAACCCATAAAATCGCAACTTACCAAGTAATATTAAGAATATGACTATGATTTACATTTCTAACCACTTCAACACAATAATATATATACCCAATAGTGTTGTGTGCAAAGTTTCTTGCATAACAAACCAAGTTATAGCTACTTTATGCGCGAAAGTGCCAAAATAGCTTTAAAATCTATAAAATCGCAACTTACTAAGTAATATTAAGAATATGACAATGATTTACAATTCTAACCACTTCAACACAATAATATATAAAAAATAGTGTTATGTGCCCAGTTTCGTGCAAAACAAACCGAGTTTGAGCTACTTTATGCGCGAAAGTGCAAAAATAGCCTAAAAACCCATAAAATCGCAATATACCAAGTAATATTAAGAATATGACTAAGATTTACAATTCTAACCACTTCAAAAAAATAATATATACCAAAATAGTGTTGTGTGCCAAGTTTCGTGCAAAACAAACCAAGTTTGAGCTACTTTATGCGCGAAAGTGCCAACATAGCTTAAAAACCCATAAAATCGCGACATACCAAGTAAAATTAAGAATATGACGAAGATTTGCAATTCTAACCACTTTAACACAATAATATATACCAAATAGTGTTGTGTGCCAAGTTTCATGCATACCTAACCAAGTTTGAACTCCTTTATGCGCGAAAGTGCCAAAATAGCTTAAAAACCAATAAAATCGCAACTTACCAATTAATATTAAGAATATGACTATGATTTAAATTTCTAACCACTTTAACACATTAATATATACCAAATAGTGTTGTGTGCCAAGTTTCGTGCATAACAAACCAAATTTGAGCTACTTTATGCGCGAAAGTACCAAAATAGCTTAGAAACCCATAAAATCGCAAATTACCAAGTAATATTAAGAATATGACTATGATTTACATTTCTAACCGCTAATACATATACCAAATAGTGTTGTGTGCCAAGTTTCGTGCATTACAAACCAAGTTTGAGCTACTTTATGCGCGCAACTGCTAAAATAGCTTAAAAACCCATAAAATTGCAATATACCAACTTATATTAAGAATATAACTAAGATTTACAATTCTAAGCACTTCAACACAATAATATGTACCAAATAGTGTTGTGTGCCAAGTTTCATGCATAATAAACCAAGTTTGAGCTACTTTATGCGCGAAAGTGACAAAATAGCTTTAAAACCAATAAATTCGCAACTTACTAAGTAATATTAAGAATATGACTATGATTTAATATTCTAACCACTTCAACACAATAATATATACAAAATAGTGTTATGTGCCCAGTTTCGTGCAAAACAAACCGAGTTTGAGCTACTTTATGCGCAAAAGTGCCAAAATAGCTTAAAAACACATAAAATCGCAATATACCAAGTAATATTAAGAATATGACTAAGATTTACAATTCTAACCACTACAACACAATAATATATACCAAATAATGTTGTGTGCCAAGTTTCGTGCATAACAAACCAAGTTTGAGCTACTTTATGCGCAAAAGTGCCAAAATAGCTTAAAAACCCAAAAAATTGCAAATTACCAAGTAATATTTAGAATATGACTATAATTTACAATTCTAAACACTTCAGCACAATAAGATATACCAAATAGTGTTGTGTGCCAAGTTTCGTGCAATATAAACCAAGTTTGAGCTACTTTATGCGCGAAAGTGCTAAAATAGCTTAAAAACCCATAAAATTGCAACATACCAAATAATATTAAGAATATGACTAAGATTTAAAGTTCTAACCACTTCAACACAATAATATGTACCAAATAGTGTTGTGTGCTAAGTTTCGTGCATAATAAACCAAGTTTGAGCTACTTTATGCGCGAAAGTGCTAAAATAGCTTAAAAACCCATAAAATCGCAACATACCAAGTAATAGTAATAATATGACTAAGATTTACAATTCTAACCACTTCAACACAATAATATATACCCAATAGTGTTGTGTGCCAAGTTTCTTGCATAAAAAACCAAGTTTGAGCTACTTTATGAGCGAAAGTGCCAAAATAGCTTTAAAACCAATAAAATCGCAATTACTAAGTAATATTAAGAATATGATAATGATTTACAATTCGAACCACTTCAAAAAAATAATATATACCAAAATAGTGTTGTGTGCCAAGTTTCGTGCATAACAAACCAAATTTGAGCTACTTTATGCGCGAAAGTGCCAAAATAGTTTAGAAACCCATAAAATCGCAACTTACCAATTAATATTAAGAATATGACTATGATTTACATTTCTAACCACTTCAACACAATAATATATACCCAATAGTGTTGTGTGCCAAGTTTCTTGCATAACAAACCAAGTTTGAGCTACTTTATGCGCGAAAGTGCCAAAATAGCTTTAAAACCAATAAAATCGCAACTTACTAAGTAATATTAAGAATATGACAATGATTTACAATTCTAACCACTTCAACACAATAATATATAAAAAATAGTGTTATGTGCCCAGTTTCGTGCAAAACAAACCGAGTTTGAGCTACTTTATGCGCGAAAGTGCAAAAATAGCCTAAAAACCCATAAAATCGCAATATACCAAGTAATATTAAGAATATGACTAAGATTTACAATTCTAACCACTTCAAAAAAATAATATATACCAAAATAGTGTTGTGTGCCAAGTTTCATGCAAAACAAACCAAGTTTGAGCTACTTTATGCGCGAAAGTGCCAAAAGAGCTCAAAAACCCATAAAATCGCAACTTATCAAGTAATATTAAGAATACGACTATGATTTACAATTCTAACCACTTCAACAAAATAATATATACCAAAATAGTGTTGTGTGCCAAGTTTCGTGCATAACAAACAAAATTTGAGCTACTTTATGCGCGAAAGTACCAAAATAGTTTAAAAACCCATAAAATCGCAACTTGCCAAGTAATATTAAGAATATGACTACGATTTACATTTCTAACCACTTCAACACATTAATATATACCAAATAGTGTTGTGTGCCAAGTTTCGTGCATATAAAACCAAGTTTGAGCTAATTTAAGCGCGAAAGTGCTAAAATAGCTTAAAAACCCATAAAATTGCAACTTACCAAGTAATATTAAGAATATGACTATGATTTACAATTCTAACCACTTCAACACAATAATATATATACCAAATAGTGTTGTGTGGCCAGCTTCGTGCATAATAAACCGAGTTTGAGCTACTTATGCGCGAAAGTGCCAAAATAGCTTAAAAACCAATAAAATCGTAACTTACCAAGTAATATTAAGAATATGACTACGACTTACAATTCTAACCACTTTAACACATTAATATATACCAAATAGTGTTGTGTGCCAAGTTTCGTGCATAACAAACCAAATTTGAGCTACTTTGTGCGCGAGAGTACCAAAATAGCTTTGAAACCCATAAAATCGTAACTTACCAAGTAATATTAAGAATATGACTATGATTTACATTTCTCACCACTTCAACACATTAATATATACCAAATAGTGTTGTGTGCCAAGTTTCGTGCATAACAAACCAAGTTTGAGCTACTTTATGCGCGAAAGTGCCAACATAGCTTAAAAACCCATAAAATCGCGACATAGCAAGTAAAATTAAGAATATGACGAAGATTTACAATTCTAACCACTTCAACACAATAATATATACCAAATAGTGTTGTGTGCCAAGTTTCGTGCATAATAAACCAAGTTTGAGCTACTTTATGCGCGCAACAGCTAAAATAGCTTAAAAACCCATAAAATTGCAACATACCAACTAATATTAAGAATATGACTAAGATTTACAATTCTAAGCATTTCAACACAGTAATATGTACCAAATAGTGTTGTGTGCCAAGTTTCATGCATAATAAACCAAGTTTGAGCTACTTTATGCGCGAAAGTGACAAAATAGCTTTAAAACCAATAAAATCGCAACTTACTAAGTAATATTAAGAATATGACTATGATTTAATATTCTAACCACTTCAACACAATAATATATAAAAAATAGTGTTATGTGCATAGTTTCGTGCAAAACAAACCAAGTTTGAGCTACTTTATGCGCGAAAGTGCCAAAAGAGCTTAAAAACACATAAAATCGCAACTTATCAAGTAATATTAAGAATACGACTATGATTTACAATTCTAACCACTTCAACAAAATAATATATACCAAAATAGTGTTGTGTGCCAAGTTTCGTGCATAACAAACCAAATTTGAGCTACTTTATGCGCGAAAGTACCAAAATAGTTTAGAAACCCATAAAATCGCAACTTACCAAGTAATATTAAGAATATGACTACGATTTACATTTCTAACCACTTCAACACATTAATATATTCCAAATAGTGTTGTGTGCCAAGTTTCGTGCATATTAAACCAAGTTTGAGCTACTTTAAGCGCGAAAGTGCTAAAATAGCTTAAAAACCCATAAAATTGCAACTTACCAAGTAATATTAAGAATATGACTATGATTTACAATTCTAACCACTTCAACACAATAATATATATACCAAATAGTGTTGTGTGGCCAGCTTCGTGCATAATAAACCGAGTTTGAGCTACTTATGCACGAAAGTGCCAAAATAGCTTAAAAACCAATAAAATCGTAACTTACCAAGTAATATTAAGAATATGACTACGACTTACAATTCTAACCACTTTAACACATTAATATACACCAAATAGTGTTGTGTGCCAAGTTTCGTGCATAACAAACCAAATTTGAGCTACTTTATGCGCGAGTGTACCAAAATAGCTTTGAAACCCATAAAATCGTAACTTACCAAGTAATATTAAGAATATGACTATGATTTACATTTCTAACCACTTCAACACATTAATATATACCAAATAGTGTTGTGTGCCAAGTTTCGTGCATAACAAACCAAGTTTGAGCTACTTTATGCGCGAAAGTGCCAAGATAGCTTAAAAACCCATAAAATCGCGACATACAAAGTAAAATTAAGAATATGACAATGATTTAAAATTCTAACCACTTCAACACAATAATATATACCAAATAGTGTTGTGTGCCAAGTTTCGTGCATAATAAACCAAGTTTGAGCTACTTTATGCGCGCAACTGCTAAAATAACTTAAAAACCCATAAAATTGCAACATACCAACTAATATTAAGATTATGACTAAGATTTACAATTCTAAGCACTTCAACACAATAATATGTACCAAATAGTGTTGTGTGCCAAGTTTCATGCATAAGAAACCAAGTTTGAGCTTCTTTATGCGCGAAAGTGACAAAATAGCTTTAAAACCAATAAAATCGCAACTTACTAAGTAATATTAAGAATATGATTATGATTTAATATTCTAACCACTTCAACACAATAATATATAAAAAATAGTGTTATGTGCACAGTTTCGTGCAAAACAAACAAAGCTTGAGCTACTTTATGCGCGAAAGTGCCAAAAGAGCTTAAAAACCCATAAAATCGCAACTTATCAAGTAATATTAAGAATATGACTATGATTTACAATTCTAACCACTTCAACAAAATAATATATACCAAAATAGTGTTGTGTGCCACGTTTCGTGCATAACAAACCAAATTTGAGCTACTTTATGCGCGAAAGTGCCAAAATAGTTTAGAAACCCATAAAATCGCAACTTACCAAGTAATATTAAGAATATGACTACGATTTACATTTCTAACCACTTCAACACATTAATATATACCAAATAGTGTTGTGTGCCAAGTTTCGTGCATATTAAACCAAATTTGAGCTATTTTAAGCGCGAAAGTGCTAAAATAGCTTAAAAACCCATAAAATTGCAACTTACCAAGTAATATTAAGAATATGACTATGATTTACAATTCTAACCACTTCAACACAATAATAAATATACCAAATAGTGTTGTGTGGCCAGCTTCGTGCATAATAAACCGAGTTTGAGCTACTTATGCGCGAAAGTGCCAAAATAGCTTCAAAACCCATAAAATCGCAACTTACCAAGTAATATTAAGAATATTACTATGATTTACATTTCTAACCACTTTAACACATTAATATATACCAAATAGTGTTGTGTGCCATGTTTCGTGCATAACAAACCAAATTTGAGCTACTTTATGCGCGAAAGTACCAAAATAGCTTTGAAACCCATAAAATCGTTACTTACCAAGTAATATTAAGAATATGACTATGATTTACATTTCTAACCACTTCAACACATTAATATATACCAAATAGTGTTGTGTGCCAAGTTTCGTGCATAACAAACCAAGTTTGAGCTACTTTATGCGAGAAAGTGCCAACATAGCTTAAAAACCCATAAAATCGCGACATACAGAGTAAATTTAAGAATATGACTAAGATTTACAATTCTAACCAATTCAACACAATAATATATACCAAATAGTGTTGTGTGCCAAGTTTCGTGCATAATAAACATAGTTTGAGCTACTTTATGCGCGCAACTACTAAAATAGCTTAAAAACCCATAAAATTGCAACATACCAACTAATATTAAGAATATGACTAAGATTTACAATTCTAAGCACTTCAACACAATAATATGTACCAAATAGTGTTGTGTGCCAAGTTTCATGCATAATAAACCAAGTTTGAGCTACTTTATGCGCGAAAGTGACAAAATAGCTTTAAAACCAATAAAATCGCAACTTACTAAGTAATATTAATAATATGACTATGATTTAATATTCTAACCACTTCAACACAATAATATATACAAAATAGTGTTATGTGCACAGTTTCGTGCAAAACAAACCGAGTTTGAGCTACTTTATGCGCAAAAGTGCCAAAATAGCTTCAAAACCCATAAAATCGCAATATACCAAGTAATATTAAGAATATGACTAAGATTTAAAATTCTAACCACTACAACACAATAATATATACCAAATAGTGTTGTGTGCCAAGTTTCGTGGATAACAAACAAAGTTTGAGCTACTTTATGCGCAAAAGTGCCAAAATGGCTTAAGAACACCTTAAATCGCAACTTACCAAGTAATATTTAGAATATGACTATGATTTAAAATTCTAGCCATTTTAACACAATAAGATATACCAAATAGTGTTGTGTGCCAAGTTTCGTGCAAAACAAAACAAGTTTGAGCTACTTTATGCGCGAAAGTGCAAAAAGAGCTTAAAAACCCATAAAATCGCAACTTATCAAGTAATATTAAGAATATGACTATGATTTACAATTCTAACCACTTCAACAAAATAATATATACTAAAATAGTGTTGTGTGCCAAGTTTCTTGCATAACAAACCAAATTTGAGCTACTTTATGCGCGAAAGTGCCAAAAAAGTTGAGAAACTCATAAAATCGCAACTAACAAGTAATATTAAGAATATGACTATGATTTACAATTCTAACCACTTCAACACATTAATATATACAAAATAGTGTTGTGTACCAAGTTTCGGGCATAATAAACCAAGTTTGAGCTACCTTATGCGCGAAAGTGCTAAAATAGCTAAAAAAACCCATAAAATCGTAACTTACCAAGTAATATTTAGAATATGACTATGATTTACAATTCTAACCACTTTAACACAATAATATTTACCAAATAGTGTTGTGTGCCAAAAGCGCTTAAGAAAACATTAAATCGCAACTTACCAAGTAATATTTAGAATATGACTATGATTTACAATTCTAACCATTTTAACACAATAATATATATCAAATAGTGTTGTGTTCCATGTTTCAGGCAAAACAAACGAGGTTTGAGCTACTTTATTCGCGAAAGTGCCAAAAGAGCTTAAAAACCCATTAAATCGCAACTTACCAAGTAATATTAAGAATATGACTATGATTTACAATTCTAACCACTTCAACACAATTATATATTCCAAAATAGTATTGTGTGCCAAGTTTCATGCATAAGAAACCAAATTTGAACTACTTTATGCGCGAAAGTGCCAAAATAGTTTAGAAACCCATAAAATCGCAGCTTACCAAGTAATATTGAGAATATGACTATGATTTACAATTCTAACCACTTCAACACATTAATATATACCAAATAGTGTTATGTGCCATGTTTCGTGCATATTAAACAAAGTTTGAGCTACTTTATGCGCGAATGTGCGAATATAGCTTAAAAACCCATAAAATTGCAACTTACGAAGTAATATTAAGAATATGACTATGATTTACAATTATAACCACTTCAACACAATAATACATCCACCAAATAGTGTTGTGTGCCCAGTTTCGTGCAAAATAAATCGAGTTTGAGCTACTTATGCGCGAAAGTGCAAAAATAGCTTAAAAACCCATAAAATCGCAACTTACCAAGTAATATTAAGAATATGACTATGATTTACATATCTATCCACTTCAACACAGTAATATATAGCAAATAGTGTTGTGTGCCAAGTTTCGTGCATAATAAACCAAGTTTGAGCTACTTTATGCGCGAAAGTGCCTAAATAGCTTAAAAACCCATAAAATTGAAACTTACCAAGTAATATTAAGAATATGACTATGATTTAAAATTCTAACCACTTCAACACAATAATATATACCTAATTAGTGTTGTGTGCCAAGTTTCGTGCATAACAAACCAAGTTTGAGCTACTTTATGCGCGAAAGTGCCAAACTAGTTTAGAAACCCATAAAATCGCAACTTACCAAGTAATATTAATAATATGACTATTATTTACAATTCTAACCACTTCAACACATTAATATATACCAAATAGTGTTGTGTGCCAAGTTTCGTGCATAACAAACAAAGTTTGAGCTACTTTATACGCGAAAGTGCGAACATAGCTTAAAAACCCATAAAATCGCAACATACCAAGTAATATTAAGAATATGACTAAGATTTACAATTCTAATATATATTAAATAGTGTTGCGTGCCAAGTTTCGTGCATTACAAACCAAGTTTGAGCTACTTTATGCGCGAAAGTACCAAAATAGCTTAAAAACCCATAAAACCGCAACATACCAAGTAATGTTAAGAATATGACTAAGAATTACAATTCAAACCAGGACAACACAATAATATATACCAAATAGTGTTGTGTGCTAAGTTTCGTGCATTACAAACCAAGTTTTAGCAACTTTATGCGCGAAAGTGCCAAAATAGCTTTAGAACCCATAAACTCGCAACTTACCAAGTAATATTTAGAATATGACGATGATTTACAATTCTAACCACTTTAACACAATAATATATACTAAATAGCGTTGTGTGCCAAGTTTCGTGCAAAACAAACCAAGTTTGAGCTACTTTATACGCGGAAGAGCCAAAATAGCTTAAAAACCAATAAAATCGCAACATACCAAGTAATATTAAGAATATGACTAAGATTTACAATTCTAACCACTTCAACACAATAATATGTACCAAATAGTGTTGTGTGCCAAGTTTCGTGCATAATAAACCAAGTTTGAGCTACTTTCTGCGCGAAAGTGCTAAAATAGCTTAAAAACCCATAAAATCGCAACATACCAAGTAATATTAAGAATATGACTAACAATTAAATTTCTAACTGAAGACTCAATTCTCTTAAATATTGATAAGGGGAGATTGAAGATATAATTCTCTTTAATGAGGATAATTCAAAACACATATTGATTAAACAAATAAATTAAGTAATTACATTTAGTTGTTTAAGTAAGTCTTAAATCATATTTGATATACATTTGATAAGTGATATAGATATTTAAGTTCGAAGACGTTTGAATATGCTTAAAGGACTTAAGTTAAATTTTAACGTTGATTGTTTAAGTCTTGAAATACGTTTCAAAGTCTTGAAGATATTTACATTTACAATCAGGTTAGTTTCGTAATTATATTTGAAATATTTTAATAGGTTAAGGTTCATTAAACTTAACTTTGATATTCCTTGAAATTATATTTGAAATATTTCAATAGGTCAAGGTTCATTAAAATTAACTTTGATGTTATTTGAAATTAAGTTTGAATATTTTATTACACGTTTTATTAAACGTTTAAATGTTTTATATTTGAATTTGAAATTTCTGTGCTTAAATTAATTTGATGATTAGATATAGTATAAGGTACACTTGGTTTGTTAATAATAGTACACGGCTATATTTGCTGTTGAATTAGTTGTTATACTAATTATAGAGTTTCCTATTAATAAGATGCTATTTGAATTAACACTAAAAATAGTAAATGGCTATTTGAATTAATACTTAAAATAGGAATTAATTTGAATGATTATGTAAAACGTTGATATATCTGGTTTGTGCTTAGTTTTCATTATCTTGTATAAGTACTAACGTGGCAGCATAGCATTGGATATTAAAGACAAATTACAGCACACAATGACGAAATTATTTTAGCTGTCAGTACACGTCAGTTTGAAGTTAACCTCAAGATCTTGAAGACATGCGCTGGATGACCAGGTCAACAGAAAATAACGGAAAGGAGCCTTCTTGTTTTCCAAAATGTGTTGAGGCGTAACGCTATAAATACAAGGCTTCATTTCAGAACTAAGGATATCATAACATCTACATACTTTACTCTCTTGACTTAAGATTTAGAAATTCTCTAATTGTTTTAAAGAGTTGTAATTCGTAATTGGTAATTCATAATTCTTAGTTAATCTAACTCTTACATTTGTAATAGGTTTAAGAGTTTTAAAAAGAGTTAGATTAAGTTTAACACGCCTAATCAAGAATACTTATCAAAGTGTTCAACTTGTGAATCTCTATTGTGAGATTTGGGATTTTTCTTTTATTAAAGGGACTTGTAATACTGTTCTTCAAGGGGAAGAACGTGGTGTGAGGAGATAGTGAGATTTTCTTGTTTGTATTAAAGTCGGATTAATAAAAGGCGTTGAAATCCTACGGGTTGAAAGAGAACCCATAGGCGGGGAGTAGGTTGGTTAGAACCGAACCTCGTTAACATATCGTGTGTTATACTTTTAAAGTTTATTTGTCCGCATATACGCTATTGTTTACGAATTGACAAAAAGCTGTTCAAGAAAATAGTTTTGACAGACTCCTCAAACTCTTGAGACAAACTGCCAGAGGAATTTTTAATTAACCAAACTCTCTATTCACCCCCCTCTAGAGAGTGTTCAACCTTTTATTAACCTTCAATTGGTATCAGAGCTAAGTTTCATATAAAAAGAATAATATCTTGTGATGGATCAAATAGGAGAAGGGTTGTTTGCTCAAGCACGTTCGTGCCTTAGACCACCTTTGTTTTGCGCTACAAATTTCTCACATTGGAAAACTTTGATGAAAATGTTCATGATTGATCAAGATATGGAACTTTGGGAAATTATAACTAAAGGACCTAAGATACCCATGAAAAAAGACGCTCGAGGAAATTATGTACTAAAGTCCGAGTCCGAATATTCACAAACTGATTTGGAATGGCTTTCCAAAAACTATAGGGCAATGAATCAATTGTGTTGTGCTTTAAATGGTACTGAGTTTAATCGTGTTTCTTCATGCAAAAGTGCTAAAGAAATATGGGATAAGCTGGTTGTGACATACGAAGGAACAAGTCTAGTGAAGGAAACAAAGATCAACATCCTTATGCATCAATATGAAATGTTTAAAATGAAAAAGGATGAGAATATAAATGAAATGTTCACTCGTTTTACTTTGATTACTAACAGTTTGAATTCTCTTGGCAAAACTTTCACTAATGCAGAGAAAGTCCAGAAGGTCTTGAGGTGTCTTCCAAGATCCAAATGGGGTCCAAAAGTCACCGCCATTGAGGAAGCTCAAGACTTGAGAGTTCTATCACTTGACGATCTACTTGGAAAACTTACAACTTATGAACTTACCCTACATGACGATGGAGAAAATGATGTAATACCTTCCATGAAAAATCTTGCTTTTAAGGCTAAGAAACAGCATGAATCTTCAAGTGAAAATGAAGAAAGTGATGATGAAGAAGATCCATTCGCATTGATCACAAAAGGTCTTGAAAGAATTATTATTAAGATGCGAAAAAGATTTAAGAAATATAAATCCAGAAATAAAGGTAAGTCTTCTAACTCTAATTTGAATTTTAAGACTAACAAACTTGCTTGCTTTGAGTGTGGTTCTACAGATCATATTGTAAAGGACTACCCTAAGAAAAAAAGGGATTCCTACAAAAAGAACAAGAAGAAACAATCGATGATTGCTACTTGGAGTGATTCTGAAGGATCATCCGAATCTGAAAGTGAAGATGGATAAGCTCATGTATGTCTTATGGCTAATGATGATAATAATGATGACTTAGATCAAAATCATAAAGAGGTACGTGACTTTCTTAACACATGCACAAAAGATGAATTAGTTACAACTCTTGTTAATATGTTTCAAATTGAAAAGATTTTAAAAGATGAGAAAAATGTTATAGATGACAGAATACGTCATTAAGCTAAAGGTTGTGAAGAAATCTTAGATAAAAATGAGTCGCTAAAGGCTGAAAAAATTAAACTTGAAAAGACTATCAAGGTCTTGAAAGAACAGAATCTCAGCCAGACTAAACAGCTTATTGACTTTAAGAATGAGAACAATGATCTTGAAGCCAGGATCAAAACCTTGAAACATGAGTCTGAGAAAAATCTACAAGCATTAACCAAGCTAAATGAATCTGAATCAAAATTCACTAAAATGCTTACACGTCAAAAACCATCTAGTGATAAACGTGGTATTGGTTATAATAATGTTACACATAACTATAAGAGTAAAACCACATTTGTGAAGAGTGCATACAATCGTAAACGTACACCTACTTGCACCTTTTGTTGCAAAGAAGGACATATTAGACTTGCATGTCCTTATAGACGTAAGGAAAATTATATTATCAAAAATTCCTTTCCTCTTGAATTGCGTGGACAGATAAAGCAAATATGGGTTCCTAAAGGGACAAGACCACCCAACATGGTCTATCCTGAATATGGTTCCAAATTGGTCACATGGATAGCCAAGTAGGGTTGAGAAAGGTTATTTTTTTTATTTTGTAGGATAAACAAAAATGGATTCTAGATAGTGGATGCTCGAGACATATGAGTGGTAAAATCTCTTTATTCTCTGAAATTAAAGAAAGATGCAATGGCTCAATCACCCTAGGAGATAAAGGTAAATGCAAAATTTTAGGCGTTGGTAAAATTGGTAATAATCCATCTAAAACTATTGATGATGTTTATTTAGTTGATGGTCTAAAATTTAATTTGCTATGTGTGTCTCAACTATGTAATAAAGGTAATGAAGTAATATTTGATAAAGAAAAATGTGTTGTTAAAAATCCTAAACCGGAGATACTCTCATTACTGCCCTTAGAAATGATAATGTTTATGCTTTGAATACTAACGAAATTGCAGCTCAAAATTTCAAGTGCTTGAAAGCTATTTCAGATAATCCAAAACTATGGCATAGACGTCTTGGTCATATCAATACTCACACCATTCAGAAGTTGGTTGATAAAGATCTAATTAAGGGACTTCTAGCTCTTGACTATACACAAAGTCCTATTTGTGACGCATGCATTAAAGGTAAACAAGTAAGAAGTTCATTCAAACCAAAGAAAATGGTAAGTACATCTAGACCATGTGAACTCTTACATATTGATTTATGTGGACCAATGCGTGTACGGAGCATAAGAGGTAAATCTTACATCTTAGTTACAGTTGATGATTATTCTAGATTTACTTGGGTTGATTTTTTAAAGGATAAAAGTGAAGCCTTGAAACCGTTCTCAAGACGTTGTAAAGAGATGCAAACTCAACTGAACCTTCCAATAGTTTCTATTAGAAGTGACCATGGGAGAGAGTTTGATCAACTAGGCTTTGACTCCTTTTGTGAAAAATATGGAATAACCCATAACTTTTCAGCTCCTAGGACACCTCAACAAAACGGTGTGGTTGAAAGGAAAAATCGAACCTTAGAAGAAATGGCTAGGACAATGCTTATTGAAAATGGATTAGCTAAACACTACTGGGCCGAGGCTGTTAACACAGCTAATTATGTTTTAAATAGATGCCTTATAAGACCCATACTTAAGAAAACTCCCTATGAGTTATTCAAAGGAAGAAAACCGAATATAGCATACCTTAGACCATTTGGTTGCAAATGTTTTATTCATAATAATGGTAAAGACAATTTAGGTAAATTTGATGCTAGAAGTGATGAAGGTATATTTCTTGGATACTCACTAAATAGTAAAGTTTATAGAGTGCTGAATAAGCGTACAAATATAGTTGAAGAAAGTATACATGTTGTTTTTGATGAATCTGACAATGGAACATTAAGTGAAGGATTTAAAGAATTAAACATTAATAAACATTTTGATGTTTTGAGTGATGACGAACTGGATGTTAATAATACTAGTACAGTTAAACAGATTGTAAACATTGAAGACTCAGTCTGATCTTGAGACTCAACTTCAAGATTTTGAAATAGCTCTTGAACATACTGCTTTGGATACACCAATTAGAAATACCTCAAATGATGTAAGTACAAGATCTTTGAATGAAAACACACCATCCATACTACGAAGAAGAATTAGAATGTCATCTCAACATCCTCCAGAAAACATTATAAGTGATCCAAACAAAGGTACGCAAACTCGATCCTCTCTTAAGAATCTATGTGCATTTTCTGCTTTTGTTTCTCTAGTAGAACCTAAAGATGTTAAAGAAGCTTTAAAAGAACCATAGTGGATCATTGCAATGCAAAATGAATTAAATGAATTCGAAAGGAACAAAGTTTGAGATCTAGTTGAAAGACCTCCAGATCGTACTATTATTGGAACTAGATGGGTCTTTCGTAATAAACAAAATGAGGATGGAGACATTGTAAGGAATAAAGCAAGGCTGGTAGCTCAAGGCTATAATCAAGAAGAAGGTATAGATTATGATGAAACTTTCGCACCAGTTGCAAGGTTAGAATCTATCCGTATTATGCTTGCTTTTGCTTCATACATGAATATTAAACTATATCAAATGGATGTTAAATGTGCATTCTTAAATGGATACTTACAAGAAGAAGTATATGTTAAACAACCACCAGGCTTTGAAAATTCTGATCTACCTAATCATGTGTTCAAACTAAATAAAGCGCTATATGGCTTGAAACAAGCTCCAAGAGCTTGGTATGACAAATTTAGCTCACATCTACTTGAAAATGAATTTAAACGAGGTGTGAGGAGGTAGTGAGATCTTCTTGTTTGTATTAAAGTTGGATTAATAAAAGGCGTTGAAATCCTACGGTTTGAAAGAGAACCCATAGGCGAGGAGTAGGTTGGTTAGAACCGAACCTCGTTAACATATCGTGTGTTATATTTTAAAGTTTATTTTTCCGCACATATGCTATTGTTTACGAATTGACAAAAAGCTGTTCAAGAAAACAGTTTTGACAGACTCCTCAAACTCTTGAGACAAACTGCCAGACAAATTTTTAATTAACCAAACTCTCTATTTATCCCCCCTCTAGAGAGTATTCAACCTCCTATTAACCTTCACTAACCACTACAAAACAATAATATATACCAAATAGTGTTTTGTGCCAAGTTTCGTGCATTACAAACCAAGTTTGAGCTACTTTATGCGCGAAAGTACCAAAATAGCTTAAGAACCCATAAAATCTTAACTTACCAAGTAATATTTATAATATGACTATGATTTACAATTCTAACCACTTTAACACAACAATATATACCAAATAGTTTAGTGTGCCAAGTTTCGTGCAAAACAAACCAAGTTTGAGCCACTTTATGCGCGAAAATGCCAAAATAGCTTAAAAACAAATAAAATCGCAACTTACCAAGTAATATTAAGAATATGACTATGATTTAAAATTCTAACCACTTCAACACAATAATATATACCAACCACTCTTGTGTGCCCAGTTTCGTGCCAAATAAACCGAATTTGAGCTACGTATGCGCGAAAGTGCCAAAAGAGTTTAAAAACCCATAAAATCGCAACATAAACAAGTAATATTCAGATTTACAATACTAACCACTACAACACAATAATATATACCAAATAGTGTTGTGTGCCAAGTTTCGTGCATAACAAACGAAGTTTGAGCTACTTTATGCGCGAAAGTGCCAAAATAGCTTAAAAACCCATAAAATCGCAACATACCAAGTAATATTAAGAATATGACTATCATTTACAATTCTAACCAATTCAACACAATCATATATACCAAATAGTGTTGCGTGCCAAGTTTCGTACAAAACAAACAAAGTTTGAGTTACTTTATGCGCTAAAGTGCCAAAATACCTTAAAAACCCATAAAATCGCAACATACCAAGTAATATTAATAATATGACTAAGATTTACAATTCTAACCACTTCAACACAATAATATATACCAAATAGTGTTGTGTGCCAAGTTTCTTGCATAACAAACCAAGTTTGAGCTACTTTATGCGCGAAAGTGTCAAAATAGCTATAAAACCACTAAAATCGCAACTTACTAAGTAATATAAAGAATATGACTATGATTTATAATTCTAAGCACTTCAACACAATAATATATATAAAATAGTGTTATACACAGTTTCGTGCAAAACAAACCGAGTTTGAGCTATTTTATCCGCGAAAGTGCCAAAATAGCTTAAAAACTCATAAAATCGCAATATACCAAGTAATATTAAAAATATGACTAAGATTTACAATTCTAACCACTACAACACAATAATATATACCAAATAGTGTTGTGTGCCAAGATTCGTGCATAACAAACAAAGTTTGAGCTACTTTATGCGCGAAAGTGCCAAAATGGCTTAAGAAACCATAAAATCAATCCTTACCAAGTAATATTTAGAATATGACTATGATTTACAATTCTAACAATTTTAACACAATAATATATACCAAATAGTGTTGTGTGCCAAGTTTCGTGCAAAACAAACCAAGTTGGAGCTGCTTTATGCGCGAAAGTGCCAAAAGAGCTTAAAGAACCATAAAACTGCAACTTACCAAGTAATATTAAGAATATGACTATGATTTACAATTCTAACCACTTCAACACATTAATATATACAAAATAATGTTGTGTGCCATCTTTCGTACATATTAAACAATGTTTGGGCTACTTTATGCGCGAAAGTCCCAAAATAGCTTAAAAACCCATAAAATTGCAACTTACCAAGTAATATTAAGGATATGACTATGATTTACAATTCTAACCACTTCAACAGAATAATATATACACCAAATAGTGTTTTGTGCACAGTTTCGTGCAAAATAAACCGTGTTTGAGCTACTTATGCTCGAAAGTGCCAGAATAGCTTAAAAACCCATAAAATCGCAATATACATGGTAATATTTAGAATATGACTAAGATTTACAATTCTAACCACTACAACACAATTATATATACCAAATAGTGTTGTGTGCCAAGTTTTGTGCATAACAAACCAAATTTGACCTACTTTAAGCGCGAAAGTGCAAAAATAGTTTAGAATCCCATAGAATCGCAACTTACCAAGTAATATTAAGAATATGACTATGATTTACAATTCTAACCACTTCAACACATTAATATATACCAAATAGTGTTATGTGCAATGTTTATTGCATAACAAACCAAGTTTGATGTACTTTATGCGCGAAAGTGTCAAAATAGCTATAAAACCAATAAAATCGCAACTTACTAAGTAATATAAAGAATATGACTATGATTTACAATTCTAAGCACTTCAACACAATAATATATACAAAATAGTGTTATGCGCCCAATTTCGTGCAAAACAAACCGAGTTTGAGCTACTTTATGCGCGAAAGTGCCAAAATAACTTAAAAACCCATAAAATCGAAATATACCAAGTAATATTAAGAATATGACTAAGATTTACAATTCTAACCACTACAACACAATAATATATACCAAATAGTGTATTGTGCCAAGTTTCGTACATAACAAACAAAGTTTGAGCTACTTTATGCGCGAAAGTGCCAAAATAGCTTAGGAAACCATAAAATCGCAACTTACCAAGTAATATTTAGAATATGACTATGATTTATAATTCTAACAATTTTAACACAATAATATATACCAAATAGTGTTGTGTGCCAAGTTTCGTGCAAAACAAAGCAAGTTGGAGCTGCTTTATGCGCGAAAGTGCCAAAAGAGCTTAAAGACCCATAAAACTGAAACTTACCAAGTAATATTAAGAATATCACTATGATTTACAATTCTAACCACTTCAACACAATAATATATACCAAAATAGTGTTGTTTGCCAAGTTTCGTGCATAAGAAACCAAATTTGAGCTACTTTATGCGCGAAAATGCTAAAAAGTTTAGAAACCAATAAAATCGCAACTTACCAAGTAATATGTAGAATATGAGTATGATTTACAATTATAACAACTTCAACACATTAATATATACAAAATAGTGTTGTGTGCCATGTTTCGTACATATTAAACAATGTTTGAGCTACTTTATGCGCGAAAGTGCCAAAATAGCTTAAAAACCCATAAAATTGCAACTTACCAAGTAATATTAAGGATATGACTATGATTTACAATTCTAACCACTTCAACAGAATAATATATATACCAAATAGTGTTTTGTGCACAGTTTCATGCAAAATAAACCGTGTTTGAGCTACTTATGCTCGAAAATGCCAGAATAGCTTAAAAACCCATAAAATCGCAATGTACATGGTAATATTAAGAATATGACTAAGATTTACAATTCTAACCACTACAACACAATAATATATACAAAATAGTGTTGTGTGCCAAGTTTCGTGCATAACAAACCAAATTTGAGCTACTTTATGGTCGAAAGTGCAAAAATAGTTTAGAAACCCATAGAATCGCAACTTACCAAGTAATATTATGAATATGACTGTGATTTACAATTCTAACCACTTCAACCTATTAATATATGCCAAATAGTGTTATGTGCCAAGTTTCGTGCATAACAAACCAAGTTTGAGCTACTTTATGCGCGAAAGTGCCAAAATAGCTTAAGAACCCATAAAATCGCAACTTACCAAGTAATATTTAGAATATGACAATGATTTACAATTCTAACCACTTTAACACAATAATATATACTAAATAGCGTTGTGTGCCAAGTTTCGTGCAAAACAAACCAAGTTTGAGCTACTTTAAGCGCGAAAGTCCCAAAATAACTTAAAAACTAATAAAATCGCAACTTATGGGGTAATATTTAGAATATGACTATGATTTATTATTATAACCACTTCAACACAATAATATATACCAACCACTATTGTGTGCCCAGTTTCGTGCAAAACTAACCGAGTTTTAGCTACTTTATGCGCGAAAGAGCCAAAATAGCTTAAAAACCAATAAAATTTCAACATACCAAGTAATATTAAGAATATGACTAAGATTTACAATTCTAACCACTTCAACACAATAATATGTACCAAATAGTGTTGTGTGCCAAGTTTCGAGCATAATAAACAAAGTTATGCGCGAAAGTGCTAAAATAGCGTAAAAACCCATAAAATCGCAACATACCAGGTAATATTAAGAATGTGACTAAGAATTAAATTTCTAACCTCTACAAAACAATAATAAATACCAAATAGTGTTTTGTGCCATGTTTCGTGCATTACAAACTAAGTTTGAACTACTTTATACGCGAAAGTGCCGAAATAGCTTAAGGACCCATAAAATCGCAACTTACCAAGTAATATTTAGAATATTACTATGATTTACAATTCTAACCACTTTAACACAATAATATATACCAAATAGTGTTTTATGCCAAGTTTCGTGCAAAACAAACCAAGTTTGAGCTACTTTACGCGCGAAAGTGCCAAAATAGCTTAAAGACCCATAAAACTGAAACTTACCAAGTAATATTAAGAATATCACTATGATTTACAATTCTAACCACTTCAACACAATAATATATACCAAAATAGTGTTGTTTGCCAAGTTTCGTGCATAACAAACCAAATTTGAGCTACTTTATGCGCGAAAATGCTAAAAAGTTTAGAAACCCATAAAATCGCAACTTACCAAGTAATATGTAGAATATGACTATGATTTAAAATTCTAACCACTTCAACACAATAATATATACCAACCATTGTTGTGTGCCCAGTTTCGTGCAAAATAAGCCGAATTTGAGCTACTTATGCGCGAAAGTCCCAAAAGAGCTTAAAAACCCATAAATTCGCAACATACCAAGTAATACTAAGAATATGGCTAAGATTTACAATAATAACCACTTCAACACAATAATATATAACAAATAGTGTGATGTGCCAAGTTTCGTGCATAACAAACGAAGTTTTAGCTACTTTATGCGCGAAAGTGGCAAAATAGCTTAAAAACCCATAAAATCACAACATACCAAGTAATATTAATAATATGACTATCATTTACAATTCTAAGCACTTCAACACAATCATGTATACCAAATAGTGTTGCGTGCCAAGTTTCGTACAAAACAAACGAAGTTAGAGTTACTTTATGCGCTAAAGTGCCAAAATACCTTTAAAACCCACAAAATCGCAACATACCAAGTAATATTGATAATATGACTAAGATTTACAATTCTAACCACTTCAACACAATAATATATACCAGATAGTGTTGTGTGCCAATTTTCTTGCATAACAAACCAAGTTTGAGCTACGTTATGCACGAAAGTGTCAAAATAGCTATAAAACCAATAAAATCACAACATACTAAGTAATATAAAGAATATGACTATGATTTACAATTCTAACCACTTCAAGACAATAATATATACAAAATAGTATTATGCGCCCAGTTTCGTGCAAAACAAACCGAATTTGAGCTACTTTATGCGCGAAAGTGCCAAAATAGCTTAAAAACCCATAAATTCACAATATACCAAGTAATATTAAGAATATCACTAAGATTTACAATTCTAACCACTTCAACACAATAATATATACCAAATAGTGTTGTGTGCCAAGTTTCGTGCATAACAAACAAAGTTTGAGCTACTTTATGCGCGAAAGTGCCTAAATACCTTAAGAACCCATAAAATCGCAACTTACCAAGTAATATTTAGAATATGACTATGATTTACAATTCTAACAATTTTAACACAATAATATATACCAAATAGTGTTGTGTGCCAAGTTTCGTGCATAACAAACCAAATTTGAGCTTCTTTATGCGCGAAAGTGCCAAAATAGTTTAGAAACCCATAAAATCGCAACTTACCAAGTAATATGAAAAATATGACTATGATTTAAAATTCTAACCACTTCAACACATTAATATATACAAAATAGTGTTGTGTGCCATGTTTCGTACATATTAAACAATGTTTGAGCTACTTTATGCGCGAAAGTGCCAAAATAGCTTAAAAACCCATAAAATTGTAACTTACCAAGTAATATTAAGGATACGACTATGATTTACATTTCTAACCACTTCAACAAAATCATATATATACAAAATTTGTTTTGTGCACAGTTTCGTGCAAAATAAACCGTGTTTGAGCTGCTTATGCTCGAAAGTGGTAAAATAGCTTAAAAACCCATAAAATCGCAATAAACCAAGTAATATTAAGAATATGACTAAGATTTACAATTCTAACCACTACAACACAATAATATATACCAAATAGTGTTGTGTGCCAAGTTTCGTGCATAACAAACCAAGTTTGAGCTACTTTATGCGCGAAAGTGCCAAAATAGCTTTAAAACCAATAAAATCGCAACTTACCAAGTAATATTAAGAATGAGACTATAATTTACAATTCTAACCACTTCAACACAATAGTATCTACAAAATCGTGTTTTGTGCCAAGTTTCGTGAAAAACAAACCGAGTTTGAGCTACTTTTATGTGTGAAAGTGCCAAAATAGATTTAAAACCCATAAAATCGTAACATAACAAGTAATATTAAGAATATGACTAAGACTTACAATTCTAACCACTAAAACACACTAATATATACCAAATAGTGTTGTGTGTAAGTTTCGTGCATAACAAACAAAGTTTGAGCTACTTTATGCGCGAAAGTGCAAAAATAGCTTAAGAACCCATAAAATCACAACTTACCAAGTAATATTTAGAATATGACTATGATTTACAATTCTAACCACTTCAACATAATAATCTATACCAAGATAGTGTTGTGTGCCAAGTTTTGTGCTTAACAAACCAAATTTGAGCTACTTTATGCGTGAAAATGCCAAAATAGTTAAAAAAAGCCATAAAATCGCAATTTACCAAGTAATATTAAGAATATGACTATGATTTACAACTCTAACCACTTCAACACAATAATATATACCACATAGTGTTGGGTGCCAATTTTAGTGCATAACAAACCAAGTTTGAGCTATTTTATGTGCGAAAGTGCCAAAATAGCTTTTAAACCCATAAAATCACAACATACCACGTAATATTAATAATATGACTTAGATTTACAATTCTAACCACTTCAACAAACTAATATATACCAAATACTGTTGTGTGCCAAGTTTCGTGCATAACAAACCAAGTTTGACATACTTTGTGCGCGAAAGTGCCAAAATAGCTTTAAAACCAATAAAATCGCAACTTACGAAGTAATATTAAGAATATGACTTTGATTTACAATTCTAACCTCTTCAACACAATAATATCTACCAAATAGTGTTGTGTGCCTAGTTTCGTGCGAAACAAACCGAGTTTGAGCTACTTTATGCGCGAAAGTGCCAAAATAGCTTAAAAAACCCATTAAATGGCAACATACCAAGTAATGTTAAGAATATGACTAAGATTTACAATACTATCCACTTCAACACAATAATATATACAAAATAGTGTTGTGTGCCAAGTTTCGCGCATAATAAACCAAGTTTGAGCTACTTTATGCGCGAACGTGCCAAAATAGCTTAAGAACCCATAAAAAGACAACTTACCAAGTAATATTAAGAATATGACTATGATTTAAAAATTCTTACCACTTCAACACAATAATATATTCCAAATAGTGGTTCGTGCCAAGTTTCGTGCATAACACACGAAGTTTGAGCTCCTTTATGCGCGAAAGTGCCAAAATAGCTTAAGAACCCATAAAAAGACAACTTACCAAGTAATATTTAGAATATGACGATGATTTACAATTCTAACCACCTTAACACAATAATACATACCAAATAGTGTTGTGTGCCAAGTTTGCTGGAAAACAAAATAAGTTTGAGCTACTTTATGCGCGAAAGTGCCAAAATAGCTTAAAAAACCCATAAACTCGCAACTTACCAAGTAATATTAAGAATATGACTATGATTTACAATTCTAACCACTTCAACACAATAATATATGCTAAGATAGTGTTGTGTGCCAAGTTTCGTGCATAACATACCAAATTTGAGCTACTTTATGCGCGAATGTGCCGATATAGTTTAAAAGCCCATAAAATCGCAATTTACCAAGTAATATTAAGAATATGACTATGATTTACAACTCTAACCACTTCAATACAATAATATATACCACATAGTGTTGTGTGCCAATTTTAGTGCATAACAAACCAAGTTTGAGCTATTTTATACGCGAAAGTGCCAAAATAGCTTTAAAACCCATAAAATCACAACATACCAAGTAGGTTTGTGTGCCAAGCTTCGTGCATAACAAACTAAGTTTGACCTAATTTATGTGCGAAAGTGCCAAAATGGCTTTAAAACAATTAAAATCGCAACTTACGAAGTAATATTAAGAATATGACTATGATTTACAATTCTAACCACTTCAAAACAATAATATATACCAAATAGTGTTGTGTGCCAAGTTTCGTGCAAATCAAACCGAGTTTGAGCTACATTATGCGCAAAAGTGCCAAAATAGCTTAAAAACCAATAAAATCGCTCACGTAATATTAAGAATATGACTATAATTTACAATTTTAACCACTTCAACACAATTATATATACCAACCACTGTTGTATGCCCAGTTTCGTGCAAAACAAACTGAGTTTGAGCTACTTATGCTCGAAAGTTCCAAAAGAGCTTAAAAACCCATAAAATCGAAACATACCATGTAATATTAAGAATATGACTAAGATTTACTATACTAACCACTTCAACACAATAATATATACAAAATAGTGTTGTGTGCCGAGTTTCGTGCATAACAAAGATAGTTTGAGCTACTTTATGCGCGAAAGTGCACATATAGCATAAAAACCCATAAAATCGCAACTTACCAAATATTATTAAGAATATGACAATGATTTACAATTCTAACCAATTAAACACAATAATATATACCAAATAGTGTTGTGTGCCAAGTTTCTTGCATAACAAACCAAGTTTGAGCTACTTTATGCGCGAATGTGCCAAAATAGTTTTAAAACCAATAAAATCACAACTTACCAAGTAATATTAAGAATATGACTATGATTTAAAATTCTAACCACTTCAACACAATAATATATACCAAAATAGGGTTGTGTGCCAAGTTTCGTGCATAACAAACAAAATTTGATCTACTTTATGCGCGAAAGTGCCAAAATAGTTTAAAAACCCATAAAATCGCAATTTACCAAGTAATATTAAGAATATGACTATGATTTAATATTCTAACAACATCAACACAATACTATATACCACATAGTGTTGTGTGCCAATTTTCGTGCATAACAAACCAAGTTTAAGCTATTTTATACGCGAAAGTGCCAAAATAGCTTAAAAACCCAAAAAATCGCAACATACCAAGTTATATAAATAATAAAACTAAGATTTTACAATTCAAACCACTTCAACCCAATAATATATACCAAATAATGTTGTGTGCCAAGTTTCGTGCATAACAAACCAAGTTTGACCTATTTATGCGTGAAAGTGCCCAAATAGATTTAGAACCAATAAAATCGAAACTTACCAAGTAATATTAAGAATATGACTATGATTTACAATTCTAACCACTTCAACACAATAATATCTATCAAATAGTGTTGTGTGCGTAGTTTCGTGCAAAACAAACCGAGTTTGATCTACTTTATGCGCGAAAGTGCCAAAAGAGCTTAATAAACCGATAAAATCGCAACATACCATGTAATGTTAAGAATGTGACTAAGATTTACAATTCTAACCACTTCAATAAAATAATATATTTAAAATAGTGTTGTGTGCCAAGTTTCATGCATAATAAACCAAATTTGGGCTACTTTATGCTCGAAAGTGCCAAAATAGCTTAAGAACCTATAAAATCTTAACTTACCAAGTAACATTAAGAATATGACTATGATTTACAATTCTAACCACTTCAACACAATAATATATTCCAAATAGTGTTGTGTGCCAAGTTTTGTACATAACAAACCAAGTTTGAGCTACTTTATGCGCGAAAGTGCCAAAATAGCTTAAAAACCCATAAAATAGAAACTTCCCAAGAAATATTAAGAATATGACGATGATTTACAATTCTAACCACTTTAACACAATAATATATACCAAATCGTGTTGTGTGCCAAGTTTCGTGCAAAAAGAAACATGTTTGAGCTACTTTATACGCGAAAGTACCAAAATAGCTTAAAAACCATTAAAATCGCAACTTACCAAGTAATATTAAGAATATGACAGTGATTTACAATTCTAACCACTTAAACACAATGATATATACCAATCACTATTGTGTGCCCAGTTTCATGCAAAACAAACCGAGTTTGAGCTACTTATGCGCGAAAGTGCAAAAAGAGCTTAAAAACCAGAAAAATCGCAACATATAAAGTAATATTAAGAATATGACTAAGATTTACATTACTCTCCTCTTCAACACAATAATATACAACAAATAGTGTTGTGTGCCAAGTTTCGTGCAAAACAAACAGAGTTTGAGCTACTTTATGCGCGAAAGTGCCAAAAGAGAAAACCCATAAAATCGCAACATACCAAGTAATATTAAGAATATGACTAAGATTTACAATACTAACCACTTCAACACAATAATATATACCAAATAGTGTTGTGTGCCAAGTTTCGTGCATAACAAACCAAGTTTGAGCTACTTTATACGCGAAAGTGCCAAAATAGCTTAAAAACCCATAAAATCGAAACTTACCAAGTAATATTAAGAGTATGACACTGATTTACAATTCTAACAACTTCAACACAATCATATATACCATAGAGTGTTGTGTGCCAAGTTTCGTGCAAAACAAATGAAGTTTGAGTTACTTTATGCGCGAAAGTGCCAAAATAGCTTAAAAACCCATAAATCACAACATACCAAGTAATATTAATAATATCACTAACCTTTACAATTCTAACCATTTCAACACAATAATATATACCACATAGTGTTGTGTGCCAAGTTTCTTGCATAACAAAACAAGTTTGAGCTATTTTATGCGCGAATGTGCCAAAATAGCTTTAAAACTAATAAAATCACAACTTACCAAGTAATATTAAGAATATGACTATGATTTACAATTCTAAGCACTTCAACACAATAATATATACAAAATAGTGTTGTGTGCGCAGTTTCGTGCAAAACAAAACCGAGTTTGAGCTATTTTATACGCGAAAGTGCCAAAATAGCTTAAAAACCCATAAAATCGCAACATATCAAGTAATATTAATAATATGACTAAGATTTTAAAATTCAAACCACTTCAACACAATAATATATACCAAATAGTGTTGTGTGCCAAGTTTCGTGCATAACAAACCAAGTTTGACCTAGTTTATGCGCGAAAGTGCCAAAATAGCTTTAGAACCAATAAAATCGCAACTTACCAAGTAATATTAAGAATATGACTATGATTTACAATTCTAACCACTTGAACACAATAATATATACCAAGTAGTGTTGTGTGCCATGTTTCGTGCATAACAAACCAAGTTTAAGCTACTTTATGCGCGAAAGTGCCAAAATAGCTTTAAAACCCATAAAATCGCAACTTACCAAGTAATATTAAGAATATGACTATGATTTACAATTCCAACCACTTCAATACAATCATATATACCAAATTAGTGTTGAGTGCCAAGTTTCATGCATAATAAACCAAGTTTTGTGCATAATAAACCAAAATAGTTTAAAAACCTAGAAAATCACAACATACCCAATAATATTAATAATATGACTAAGATTTAAAATTCTAACAACTTAAACACAATAATATATACCAAATAGTGTTGTGTGTCAAGTTTTGTGCCTAACAAACCAAGTTTGAGCTACTTTATGCGCGAAAGTGCGAAAATAGCTTAAAAACCCATAAAATCGCAACATACCAAGTAATATTAAGAATATGACTTTGATTTACAATTCTAACCACTTCAATACAATCATATATACCAAATTAGTGTTGTGTCGAAGTTTCGTGCATAATAAACGAAGTTTGAGTTACTTTATGCGCGAATGTGCTAAAATAGTTTAAAAACCTACAAAATCGCAACATACCAAGTAATATTAAGAATATGACTATGATTTACAATTATAACCACTTCAACACAATAATATATACCTAATAGTGTTGTGTGCCAAGTTTCGTGCAAAACAAACCGAGTTTGAGCTACTTTATGCGCAAAAGTGCCAAAATAGCTTAAAAACCAATAAAATCGCAACTTACAAAGTAATATTAAAAATATGACTATGATTTACAATTCTAACCACTTCAACACAATTATATATACCAACCACTGTTGTATGCCCAGTTTCGTGCAAAACAAACCGAGATTGAGCTACTATATGCGCGAAAGTGCCAAAAGAGCTTAAAAACCTATAAAATCGCAACATACCAAGTAATATTAAGAATATGACTAAGATTTACAATACTAACCACTTCAACACAATAATATATACCAAATAGTGTTGTGTGCCAAGTTTCGTGCATAACAAACCAAGTTTGAGCTACTTTATACGCGAAAGTGCCAAAATAGCTTAAAAACCCAAAAAATCGCAACATACCAAGTAATATTAAGAATATGGCAATGATTTACAATTCTAACCACATCAACACAATAACATATACCAAATAGTGTTGTGTGCCAAGTTTCGTGCATAACAAACGAAGTTTGAGTTACTTTATGCGCGAAAGTGCCAAAATAGCTTTAAAACCCATAAAATCGCAACTTACCAAATAATACTAAGAATATGACTACGACTTACAATTCTAACCACTTCAACACAATAATATATACCAACCACTGTTGTGTGCCAAGTTTCGTGCATAACAAACGAAGTTTGAGTTACTTTATGCGCGAAAATGCCAAAATAGCTTAAAAACCCATAAAATTGCAACATACCAAGTAATATCAATAATATGACTAAGCATTACAATTCTAACAATTTCAACACAATAATATATACCAAATAGTGTTGTGTGCCATGTTTCTTGCATAACAAACCAAGTTTGAGCTACTTTATGCGCGAAAATGCCAAAATAGCTTAAAAACCAATAAAATCGCAACTTACCAAGTAATATTAAAAATAAGACTATGAATTAAAATTCTAACCACTTCAACACAATTATATATACCAACCACTATTGTATGCCTAGTTTCGTGCAAAACAAACCGAGTTTGAGCTACTTATCCGTGAAATTGCCAAGAGAGCTTTAAAACCCATAAAATCGCAACATACCAAGTAATATTAAGAATATGACTAAGATTTACAATACTAACCACTTCAACACAATAATATATACCAAATAGTGTTGTGTGCCAAGTTTCGTGCATAACAAACCAAGTTTGAGCTACTTTATACGCGAAAGTGCCAAAATAGCTTAAAAACCCATAAAATCGCAACTTACCAAGTAATATTAAGAATATGACAATGATTTACAATTCTAACCACTTCAACACAATAATATATACCAAATAGTGTTGTGTGCCAAGTTTTGTGCATAACAAACGAAGTTTGAGTTACTTTATGCGCGAAAGTGCCAAAATAGCTTAAAAACCCATAAAATTGCAACATACCAAGTAATATTAATAATATGACTAAGTATTACAATTCTAAAAATTTCAACACAATAATATATACCAAATAGTGTTGTGTGCCAAGTTTCTTGCATAACAAACCATGTTTGAGCTACTTTATGCGCGAATGTGCAAAATAGCTTTAAAACCAATAAAATCGCAACTTACCAAGTAATATTAAAAATAAGACTATGAATTAAAATTCTAACCACTTCAACACAATTATATATACCAACCACTGTTGTATGCCCAGTTTCGTGCAAAACAAACCGAGTTTGAGCTACTTATCCGTGAAATTGACAAGAGAGCTTTAAAACCCATAAAATCGCAACATACCAAGTAATATTAAGAATATGACTAAGATTTACAATACTAACCACTTCAACACAATAGAATATACAAAATAGTGTTGTGTGCCAAGTTTCCTGCATAACAAACCAAGTTTGAGCTACTTTATACGCGAAAGTTCCCAAATAGCTTAAAAACCCATAAAATCGCAACTTACCAAGTACTATTAAGAATATGACAAATATTTACAATTTTAACAACTTCAACACAATCATATATACCATATAGTGTTGTGTGCCAAGTTTCGTGCTAAACAAACGAAGTTTGAGTTACTTTATGCGCGAAGTGCCAAAATAGCTTAAAAACCCATAAAATCGCAACATACCAAGTAATATTAATAATATGACTAAGCTATGCAATTCAAACCAATTCAACACAATAATATATACCAAATAGTGTTGTGTGCCAAGTTTCTTGCATAACAAACCAAGTTTGAGCTACTTTAGGCGCGAATGTGCCAAAATAGCTTTAAAAACCAATAAAATCCCAACTTACCAAGTAATATTAAGAATATGACTATGATTTACAATTCTAACCACTTCAACACAATTATATTATACCAACCACTGTTGTATGCCCAGTTTCGTGCAAAGCAACCGAGTTTGAGCTACTTGTTCGTGAAAGTGCCAAGAGAGCTTTAAAAACCCATAAAATCGCAACATACCAAGTAATATTAAGAATATGACTAAGATTTACAATACTAACCACTTCAACACAATAATATATACCAAATAGTGTTGGTGTGCCAAGTTTCGTGCATAACAAACCAAGTTTGAGCTACTTTATACGCAAAAGTGCCAAAATAGCTTAAAAACCCATAAAATCGCAACTTACCAAGTAATATTAAGAATATGACAATGATTTACAATTCTAAACCACTTCAACACAATAATATATACCAAATAGTATTGTGTGCCACGTTTCGTGCATAACTAACGAAGTTTGAGTTACTTTATGCGCGAAAGTGCCAAAATAGCTTAAAACCCATAAAATTGCAACATACCAAGTAATATTAATAATTTGACTAAGCGTTACAATTCTAACAATTTCAACACAATAATATATACCAAATAGTGTTGTGTGCCAAGTTTCTTGCATAACAAACCAAGTTTGAGCTACTTTATACGCGAAAGTGCCAAAATAGCTTTAAAACCTATAAAATCGCAACTTAGCAAATAATATTAAGAATATGACTACGACTTACAATCTCTAACCACTTCAACATAATAATATAGTACCAACCACTGCTTGTGTTTCCCAGTTTCGTTCAAAACAACACCGATTTTTAGCTACTATATGTGCGAAAGTGCTAAAATAGCTTAAAAACCCATAAAATCGCAACATACCAAGTAATATTAAGAATATGACTAAGATTTACAATACTAACCACTTCAACACAATAATATATACCAAGTAGTGTTGTGTGCCAAGTTTTGTGCATAACAAATCAAGTTTGAGCTACTTTATGCGCGAAATTGCGAAAATAGCTTAAAAACCCATAAAATCGCAACATACCAAGTAATATTAAGAATATGACTATGATTTACAATTCTAACAACTTCAACACAATAATATATACCAAATAGTGTTGTGTGCCAAGTTTCGTGCAAACAAACCGGGTTTGAGCTACTTTATGCGCGAAAGTGCCAAAATAGCTTAAAAACCAATAAAATCGCAACTTACCAAGTAATATTAAAAATAAGACTATGAATTAAAATTATAACCACTTCAACACAATTATATATACCAACCACTGTTGTATGCCCAGTTTCGTGCAAAACATACCGAGTTTGAGCTACTTATCCGTGAAAGTGCCAAGAGTGCTTTAAAACCCATAAAATCGCAACATACCAAGTAATATTAAGAATATGACTAAGATTTACAATACTAACCACTTCAACACAATAATATATACCAAATAGTGTTGTGTGCCAAGTTTCGTGCATAAACAAACCCAAGTTTGAGCTACTTTATACGCAAAAGTGCCAAAATAGCTTAAAAACCCATAAAATTGCAACTTACCAAGTAATATTGAGAATATGACAATGATTTACAATTCTAACCACTTCAACACAATAATATATACCAAATAGTGTTGTGTGCCACGTTTCGTGCATAACTAACGAAGTTTGAGTTACTTGATGCGCGAAAGTGCCAAAATAGCTTAAAAACCCATAAAATTGCAACATACCAAGTAATATGAATAATTTGACTAAGGCATTACAATCTAACAATTTCAACACAATAATATATACCAAATAGTGTTTGTGTGCCAAAGTTTCTTGCATAAACAAACCAAGTTTTGAGCTACTTTATGCGCGAAAGTGCCAAAATAGCTTTAAAACCTATAAAATCGCAACTTACCAAATAATATTAAGAATATGACTACGACTTACAATTCTAACCACTTCACATAATAATATATACCAACCACTGTTGTGTTCCCAGTTTCGTGCAAACAAACCGATTTTTAGCTACCATATGTGCGAAAGTGCTAAAATAGCTTAAAAACCTCATAAAATCGCAACATACCAAGTATATTAAGAATATGACTAAGATTTACAATACTAACCACTTCAACACAATAATATATACCAAGTAGTGTTGTGTGCCAAGTTTCGTGCATAACAAATCAAGTTTGAGCTACTTTATGCGCGAAATTGCGGAAAATAGCTTAAAAACCCATAAAATCGCAACATACCAAGTAATATTAAGAATATGACTATGATTTTACAATTCTAACAACTTCAACACAATAATATATACCAAATAGTGTGGTGTGCCAACTTTCGTGCAAAACAAACCGGGTTTGAGCTACGTTATGCGCGAAAGTGCCAAAAATAGCTTAAAAACCAATAAAATCGCAACTTACCAAGTAATATTAAAAATCAGACTAATGAATTAAAATTATAACCACTTCAACACAATTATATATACCAACCACTGTTGTATGCCCAGTTTCGTGCAAAACAAACCGAGTTTGAGCTACTTATCCGTGAAAGTGCCAAGAGAGCTTTAAAACCCATAAAATCGCAACATACCAAGATAATATTAAGAATATGACTAAGATTTACAATACTAACCACTTCAACACAATAATATATACCAAATAGTGTTGTTTGCCAAGTTTCGTGGATAACAAACCAAGTTTGGGCTACTTTATACGCGAAAGTTCCCAAATAGCTTAAAAACCCATAAAATCGCAACTTACCAAGTACCATTAAGAATATGACAAATATTTTACAATTTTAACAACTTCAACACAATCATATATACCATATAGTGTTGTGTGCCAAGTTTCGTGCAAAACAAACGAAGTTTGAGTTACTTTATGCGCGAAAGTGCCAAAATAGCTTAAAAACCCATAAAATCGCAACATACCAAGTAATATTAATAATATGACTAAGCTATGCAATTCAAACCAATTCAACACAATAATATATACCAAATAGTGTTGTGTGCCAAGTTTCTTGCATAACAAACCAAGTTTGAGCTACTTTAGGCGCGAATGTGCCAAAATAGCTTTGAAACCAATAAAATCCCAACTTACCAACTAATATTAAGAATATGACTATGATTTACAATTCTAACCACTTCAACACAATTATATATACCAACCACTGTTGTATGCCCAGTTTCGTGCAAAAGCAAACCGAGTTTGAGCTACTTATTCGTGAAAGTGCCAAGAGAGCTTTAAAACCCATAAAATCGCAACATACCAAGTAATATTAAGAATATGACTAAGATTTACAATACTAACCACTTCAACACAATAATATATACCAAATACTGTTGTGTGCCAAGTTTCGTGCATAACAAACCAAGTTTGAGTCTACATTATACGCAAAAGTGCCAAAATAGCTTAAAAAACCCATAAAATCGCAACTTACCAAGTAATATTGAGAATATGAACAATGATTTACAATTCTAACCACTTCAACACAATAATATATACCAAATAGTGTTGTGTGCCACGTTTCGTGCATAACTAACGAAGTTTGAGTTACTTTATGCGCGAAAGTGCCAAAATAGCTTAAAAAACCCATAAAATTGCAACATACCAAGTAATATTAATAATTTGACTAAGCATTACAATTCTAACAATTTCAACACAATAATATATACCAAATAGTGTTGTGTGCCAAGTTTCTTGCATAACAAACCAAGTTTTGAGCTACTTTATGCGCGAAAGTGCCAAAATAGCTTTTAAACCTATAAAATCGCAACTTACCAAATAATATTAAGAATATGACTACGACTTACAATTCTAACCACTTCAACATAATAATATATACCAACCACTGTTGTGTTCCCAGTTTCATGCAAAACAAAACCGATTTTTAGCTACTATATGTGCGAAAGTGCAAAAATAGCTTAAAAACCTATAAAATCGCAACATACTAAGTAATATTAAGAATATGACTAAGATTTACAATACTAACCACTTCAACACAATAATATATACCAAGTAGTGTTGTGTGCCAAGTTTCGTGCATAACAAATCAAGTTTGAGCTACGTTATGCGCGAAATTGCGAAAATAGCTTAAAAACCCATAAAATCGCAACATACCAAGTAAATATTAAGAATATGACTATGATTTACAATTCTAACAACTTCAACACAATAATATATACCAAATAGTGTTGTGTGCCAAGTTTCGTGCAAAACAAACCGGGTTTGAGCTACTTTATGCGCGAAAGTGCCAAAATAGCTTAAAAAACCAATAAAATCGGCAACTTACCAAGTAATATTAAAAATAAGACTATGAATTAAAATTATAACCACTTCAACACAATTATATATACCAACCACTGTTGTATTGCCCAGTTTCGTGCAAAACAAACCGAGTTTGAGCTACTTATCCGTGAAAGTGCCAAGAGAGCTTTAAAACCCATAAAATCGCAACATACCAAGTAATATTAAGAATATGACTAAGATTTACAATACTAACCACTTCAACACAATAATATATTCCAAATAGTGTTGTTTGCCAAGTTTCGTGCATAACAAACCAAGTTTGAGCTACTTTATACGCGAAAGTGCCAAAATAGCTTAAAAACCCATAAAATCGCAACTTACCAAGTAATATTAAGAATATGACAATGATTTACAATTCTAACCACTTCAACACAATAATATATACCAAATAGTGTTGTGTGCCAAGTTTTGTGCATAACAAAAGAAGTTTGAGTTACTTTATGCGCGAAAGTGCCAAATAGCTTAAAAACCCATAAAATTGCAACATACCAAGTAATATTAATAATATGACTAAGTATTACAATTCTAAAAATTTCAACACAATAATATATACCAAATAGTGTTGTGTGCCAAGTTTCTTGCATAACAAACCATGTTTGAGCTACTTTATGCGCGAATGTGCAAAATAGCTTTAAAACCAATAAATCGCAACTTACCAAGTAATATTAAAAATAAGACTATGAATTAAAATTCTAACCACTTCAACACAATTATATATACCAACCACTGTTGTATGCCCAGTTTTCGTGCAAAACAAACCGAGTTTGAGCTACTTATTCGTGAAATTGCCAAGAGAGCTTTAAAACCCATAAAATCGCAACATACCAAGTAATATTAAGAATATGACTAAGATTTACAATACTAACCACTTCAACACAATACAATATACCAAATAGTGTTGTGTGCCAAGTTTCCTGCATAACAAACCAAGTTTGAGCTACTTTATACGCGAAAGTTCCCAAATAGCTTAAAAAACCCATAAAATCGCAACTTACCAAGTACTATTAAGAATATGACAAATATTTACAATTTTAACAACTTCAACACAATCATATATACCATATAGTGTTGTGTGCCAAGGTTTCGTGCAAAACAAACGAAGTATGAGTTACTTTATGCGCGAAAGTGCCAAAATAGCTTAAAAACCCATAAAATCGCAACATACCAAGTAATATTAATAATATGACTAAGCTATGCAATTCAAACCAATTCAACACAATAATATATACCAAATAGTGTTGTGTGCCAAGTTTCTTGCATAACAAACCAAGTTTGAGCTACTTTAGGCGCGAATGTGCCAAAATAGCTTTAAAACCAATAAAATCCCAACTTACCAAGTAATATTAAGAATATGACTATGATTTACAATTCTAACCACTTCAACACAATTATATATACCAACCACTGTTGTATGCCCAGTTTCGTGCAAAGCAAACCGAGTTTGAGCTACTTATTCGTGAAAGTGCCAAGAGAGCTTTAAAACCCTTAAAATCGCAAACATACCAAGTAATATTAAGAATATGACTAAGATTTACAATACTAACCACTTCAACACAATAATATATACCAAATAGTGTTGTGTGCCAAGTTTCGTGCATAACAAACCAAGTTTGAGCTACTTTATACGCAAAAGTGCCATAAATAGCTTAAAAACCCATAAAATTGCAACTTACCAAGTAATATTAAGAATATGACAATGATTTACAATTGTAACCACTTCAACACAATAATATATTACCAAATAGTGTTGTGTGCCACGTTTCGTGCATAACTAACGAAGTTTGAGTTACTTTATGCGCGAAAGTGCCAAAATAGCTTAAAAAACCCATAAAATTGCAAACATACCAAGTAATATTAATAATATGACTAAGCATTACAATTCTAACAATTTCAACACAATAATATATACCAAATAGTGTTGTGTGCCAAGTTTCTTGCATAACAAAACCAAGTTTGAGCTACTTTATGCGCGAAAGTGCCAAAATAGCTTTAAAACCTATAAAATCGCAACTTACCAAATAATATTAAGAATATGACTACGACTTACAATTCTAACCACTTCAACTTAATAATATATACCAACCACTATTGTGTTCCCAGTTTCGTGCAAAACAAACCGATTTTTAACTACTATATGTGCGAAAGTGCTAAAATAGCTTAAAAACCCATAAAATCGCAACATACCAAGTAATATTAAGAATATGACTAAGATTTACAATACTAACCACTTCAACACAATAATATATACCAAGTAGTGTTGTGTGCCAAGTTTCGTGCATAACAAATCAAGTTTGAGCAACTTTATGCGCGAAATTGCGAAAATAGCTTAAAAAACCCATAAAATCGCAACATACCAAGTAATATTAAGAATATGACTATGATTTACAATTCTAACAACTTCAACACAATAATATATACCAAATAGTGTTGTGTGCCAAGTTTCGGTGCAAAACAAACCGGGTTTGAGCTACTTTATGCGCGAAAGTGCCAAAATAGCTTAAAAACCAATAAAATCGCAACTTACCAAGTAATATTAAAAAATAAGACTATGAATTAAAATTATAACCACTTCAACACAATTATATATACCAACCACTGTTGTATGCCCAGTTTCGTGCAAAACAAACCGAGTTTGAGCTACTTATCCGTGAAAGTGCCAAGAGAGCTTTAAAACCCATAAAATCGCAACATACCAAGTAATATTAAGAATATGACTAAGATTTACAATACTAACCACTTCAACACAATAATATATTCCAAATAGTGTTGTTTGCCAAGTTTCGTGCATAACAAACCAAGTTTGAGCTACTTTATACGCGAAAGTGCCAAAATAGCTTAAAAACCCATAAAATCGCAACTTACCAAGTAATATTAAGAATATGACAATGATTTACAATTCTAACCACTTCAACACAATAATATATACCAAATAGTGTTGTGTGCCAAGTTTTGTGCATAACAAAAGAAGTTTGAGTTACTTTATGCGCGAAAGTGCCAAAATAGCTTAAAAACCCATAAAATTGCAAACATACCAAGTAATATTAATAATATGACTAAGTATTACAATTCTAAAAATTTCAACACAATAATATATACCAAATAGTGTTGTGTGCCAAGTTTCTTGCATAACAAACCATGTTTGAGCTACTTTATGCGCGAATGTGCAAAATAGCTTTAAAACCAATAAAATCGCAAACTTACCAAGTAATATTAAAAATAAGACTATGAATTAAAATTCTAACCACTTCAACACAATTATATATACCAACCACTGTTGTATGCCCCAGTTTCGTGCAAAACAAACCGAGTTTGAGCTACTTATTCGTGAAATTGCCAAGAGAGCTTTAAAACCCATAAAATCGCAACATACCAAGTAATATTAAGAATATGACTAAGATTTACAATACTAACCCACTTCAACACAATACAATATACCAAATAGTGTTGTGTGCCAAGTTTCCTGCATAACAAACCAAGTTTGAGCTACTTTATACGCGAAAGTTCCCAAATAGCTGTAAAAACCCATAAAAGTCGCAACTTACCAAGTACTATTAAGAATATGACAAATATTTACAATTTTAACAACTTCAACACAATCAGATATACCATATAGTGTTGTGTGCCAAGTTTCGTGCAAAACAAACGAAGTTTGAGTTACTTTATGCGCGAAAGTGCCAAAATAGCTTAAAAAACCCATAAAATCGCAACATACCAAGTAATATTAATAATATGACTAAGCTATGCAATTCAAACCAATTCAACACAATAATATATACCAAATAGTGTTGTGTGCCAAGTTTCTTGCATAACAAACCAAGTTTGAGCTACTTTAGGCGCGAATGTGCCAAAATAGCTTTAAAACCAATAAAATCCCAACTTACCAAGTAATATTAAGAATATGACTATGATTTACAATTCTAACCACTTCAACACAATTATATATACCAACCACTGTTGTGTGCCCAGTTTCATGCAAAGCAAACCGAGTTTGAGCTACTTATTCGTGAAAGTGCCAAGAGAGCTTTAAAACCCTTAAAATCGCAACATACCAAGTAATATTAAGAATATGACTAAGATTTACAATACTAACCACTTCAACACAATAATATATACCAAATAGTGTTGTGTGCCAAGTTTCGTGCATAACAACAAAGTTTGAGCTACTTTATACGCAAAAGTGCCAAAATAGCTTAAAAACCCATAAAATTGCAACTTACCAAGTAATATTAAGAATATGACAATGATTTACAATTCTAACCACTTCAACACAATAATATATACCAAATAGTGTTGTGTGCCACGTTTCGTGCATAACTAACGAAGTTTGAGTTACTTTATGCGCGAAAGTGCCAAAATAGCTTAAAAACCCATAAAATCGCAACATACCAAGTAATATTAAGAATATGACTAAGATTAACAATACTAACCACTTCAACACAATAATATATACCAAGTAGTGTTGTGTGCCAAGTTTCGTGCATAACAAATCAAGTTTGAGCAACTTTAAGCGCGAAATTGCGGAAAATAGCTTAAAAAAACCCATAAAATCGCAACATACCAAGTAATATTAAGAATATGACTATGATTTACAATTCTAACAACTTCAACACAATAATATATACCAAATAGTGTTGTGTGCCAAGTTTCGTGCAAAACAAACCGGGTTTGAGCTACTTTATGCGCGAAAGTGCCAAAATAGCTTAAAAACCAATAAAATCGCAACTTACCAAGTAATATTAAAAATAAGACTATGAATTAAAATTATAACCACTTCAACACAATTATATATACCAACCACTATTGTATGCCTAGTTTCGTGCAAAACAAACCGAGTTTGAGCTACTTATCCGTGAAATTGCCAAGAGAGCTTTAAAACCCATAAAATCGCAACATACCAAGTAATATTAAGAATATGACTAAGATTTACAATACTAACCACTTCAACACAATAATATATACCAAATAGTGTTGTGTGCCAAGTTTCGTGCATAACAAACCAAGTTTGAGCTACTTTTATACGCGAAAGTGCCAAAATAGCTTAAAAACCCATAAAAATCGCAACTTACCAAGTAATATTAAGAATATGACAATGATTTACAATTCTAACCACTTCAACACAATAATATATACCAAATAGTCGTTGTGTGCCAAGTTTTGTGCATAACAAAAGAAGTTTGAGTTACTCTTATGCGCGAAAGTGCCAAAATAGCTTAAAAACCCATAAAATTGCAACATACCAAGTAATATTAATAACTATGACTAAGTATTACAATTCTAAAAATTTCAACACAATAATATATACCCAAAATAGTGTTGTGTGCAAGTTTCTTGCATAACAAACCATGTTTGAGCTACTTTATGCGCGAATGTGCAAAATAGCTTTAAAACCAAATAAAATCGCAAACTTACCAAGTAATATTAAAAATAAGACTATGAATTAAAATTCTAACCACTTCAACACAATTATATATACAAACCACTGTTGTATGCCCAGTTTCGTGCAAAACAAACCGAGTTTGAGCTACTTATTCGTGAAATTGCCAAGAGAGCTTTAAAAGCCATAAAATCGCAACATACCAAGTAATATTAAGAATATGACTATGATTTACAATACTAACCACTTCAACACAATACAATATACCAAATAGTGTTGTGTGCCAAGTTTCCTGCATAACAAACCAAGTTTGAGCTACCTTTATACGCGAAAGTTCCCAAATAGCTTAAAAAACCCATAAAATCGCAACTTACCAAGTACTATTAAGAATATGACAAATATTTACAATTTTAACAACTTCAACACAATCATATATACCATATAGTGTTGTGTGCCAAGTTTCGTGCAAAACAAACGAAGTTTGAGTTACTTTATGCGCGAAAGTGCCAAAATAGCTTAAAAAACCCATAAAATCGCAACATACCAAGTAATATTAATAATATGACTAAGCTATGCAATTCCAAACCCAATTCAACACAATAATATATACCAAAATAGTGTTGTGTGCCAAGTTTCTTGCATAACAAACCAAGTTTGAGCTACTTTAGGCGCGAATGTGCCAAAAATAGCTTTAAAACCAATAAAATCCCAACTTACCAAGTAATATTAAGAA
>NC_080059.1:21855876-21870876 GCF_026212465.1 Amaranthus tricolor | reverse complement strand
CCCAAGCCCTCTAAAGATGCGTCACTGTATACCGTGAACTCTTTCCCATCCTCGGGCAATACAAGCACTGGAGCCGTTGTCAACCTCTTTTTTAATTCTAGGAAAGCATCTTCGCACTTTTGTGACCACACAAACTTGGTATTCTTTCGAACCAAACTGGTGATCGGTAGTGCGATCTTAGAAAACCCATCAACATATCTTCGGTAATAACCTGCCAAACCCATAAAGCTTCTTACCTCAGTTACACTAGTCGGTGCTGGCCAATCAATGATAGTCCTTATCTTCTCGGGGTCCACTGTTATGCCATCTTTTGAGATTACATGACCTAGGAAGACAACTCGATCCAACCAGAATTCACTCTTGCTCAACTTCCCATAAAAGCTTCTTTCCCTCAATCGTGTTAATACCAATCTTAAGTGCTCCTCATGATCTTTCTCTGTCTTAGAGTACACTAAGATATCATCAATGAAAACCACTACAAATTTATCAAGATAGTCATGGAATGTTCGATTCATCAAGTCCATGAATGCTGCAGGGGCATTGGTTAACCCAAACGGCATCACTCTAAACTCATAGTGCCCATATCTGGTGCGGAAAGCAGTTTTAGGAATGTCTTCCTCCGCTATCCTCAACTGATGGTAACCAGATCTCAGGTCAATTTTAGAGAAAACTCCGGCTCCTTTCAACTGGTCAAATAAATCATCAATTCTAGGAAGTGGGTACTTGTTCTTGATGGTGATTTTGTTCAGCTCCCGGTAGTCAATGCATAGCCTCAAAGACCCATCTTTCTTTTTCACAAACAACACTGGAGCTCCCCATGGTGATACACTTGGTCTGATAAACCCTTTATCTTGTAACTCCTCGAGTTGGGTTTTTAGTTCAGCCAACTCAAGTGGTGCCATTCTATATGGTGCCTTTGAAATCGGTCTTGACCCTGGAACTAGGTCAATGTGAAAATCAATCTCTCTCTTTGGAGGTAACCCAGGTAGATCATCAGGGAATACATCAGAAAATTCTCGCACTATCAAGATCTGACTTAAGTCGACCTCCTTGTATGTTGACTCGCTCATGTGGTAGACCTGGGCTTCCCCACCTCTCTTTGGAAAGGTTGTAAGCCTCTCAATCATCTCTGGCTCAATATTAGGTATGGTCCCATCACTAAAAGTTACTTGTTCCCCTGGATTTTTCTCAACCTTTATATTCCTCTCATAGCACTCAATCACTGCCCTGTGTTTACCTAGCCAGTCCATTCCTAGAATGATATCAAACCCTCCTAAGTCAAATACAATCAGGTCTACATGGAACTCCTTACCCTGGATCACTAATGGGCAATCAATCAACTTTGTATTACATGATACCGTTGATCCATCAGGTAAGTCAACTCTATGCATTATAGGGCATACATTAACAGAACAGTCCAAGGATCTCACAAATGACTTAGAAACATAAGACTTGTCGGCCCCAGAATCAAATAAGACACGGGCGGACTTACCAAGCAATAACAGTAATCCGGAAATGACTTTACCTTCTGTCTTAGGAATCAAAGTGTTAGGCTCCTCCGCTGTAGTAATGGCAAAGAATTTTCCTCCTCCCGGGCGCTGGTTCCCTTGGCCTCCAGAAGATGAGGCTTTATTGCCTCCTTTATATTCAAGGCGAAGCTGAGAGTTGTTGTTACGCTGGTTCCCTTGATTTCCTGAGTATCGTGCTCCACCATTCCCGGGGTTTCCCCGGTTCTTGCCCCAACAATCTCGAGCCAAATGACCTGGTTTTCCACAATTCAGACATACAGCCTTACCCTCACAGTTGACTCCCTTAGAGTGCCATTTCTTGCATCTATCACACAGTTGACTTTTTAACGGGTTGGAGTTTTGTGGGTGTCTGTTGCTGTTGAAGCGGTTTTGGTTTTGATTCCCCTTGAAGTTTCCCTCAGCTCTGGGCTTCTTGCTCTGACCTCCCTGGTCTCCTCCAGATCTCTTTTTCCTCGCATCTTCCTCTCTCTTGCAGACCATTTCTTTCTCCACAGCATGTTCATACATAGCTTGAAAAGACTCATATTGACCCATCAACTTTTGGTAGCTGAAGTTGAGACCATTGTAGAAGCGATCCATCTTTTTCTTTTCATCAAGCACATAATCTGGGGCAAATCGAGCCAACTCCAAGAACTTGTTAGCATATTCGGTAACGCTAAGAGAATGTTGCCTCAAGTAAAGAAATTCTGATTCTTTTTGTCTCTGTAGAGCAGCTGGGTAGAACCTCTCCCTTAGTTTCTTCAAGAAATCTTCCCATCTCCAACTAGTGGGTTGTGTTGCTCCACCAGCAGATGTGGAGATAGCTGAGACACCTTTTAGGGCTCTCCACCAAAGCTCTGCAGGTCCCACTAGATAGAATGCTGCAAGTTTAACCTTAAGATTTTCTGGACAGTTTACCACCTCAAGAATTTTCTCAGTTTCATTAATCCAATCTTCAAGGACAACTGGATCTGTAGCACCATTGTAGGTCTTAGGCCTATGGGTAGCAAGCCTTTTGTAAAACTTAGTCTCATCATCCACACTAGCATGTTGGTTGGCTATGAACTGGACTAATTGAGCATTGGTCTCTTGGATGACTCTGAGTTGCTCGGTTAGGAGATTCAATTGGGCTTGGGGATCCATTCCTTCCCCAATTTCCTCTAGGTTCCTGCCAAGAGGTAATAACTAATTAATAATTATGCCTTTAAGACAAATAGATATGCACTTGCATAACACACTTTCTTAACTTTATTGATTTAATGACTTAATAACTTCATCAATTTCCATCCCATTGTATCACTTGTTTAGCAGTTTCAACACTTTTAATGATGATTTCTCAACTTAATTTACCATCATGCTTAGGCAACTTAGCCACATAATTGGATCATCACTTGCTTACAAAAAAACTTTTAAGACTTCTAGTTTACTAATGGTACTTAGTTAATAATCTGATTTAAGTTAGACTTACTACTTAAATCCTTTCTTTACCAATAATCCCTAAATTTTAAGCTCATTTCTTAATTACTTCCATTAGTTAGCTTCAACTTCTTTAAGTTAAACTCATTCTCTAATTTTCCTGATATTTTAGACAAGCTTCCAAAGCCTTGGCTCTGATACCAACTGTAACCGCCTCGAATTATGAAGGCAAACACTAACTGGAATTTAGTATTAATCAAGCGGAAGCTTACTTTTGCCAACACAATTAAGGGGTTACTTAAAGGTCAAACCAATATCCAAGTATAATACTTGAACCAAACCAAAGCAATATAACGAAAGTCTTAACTGTCTAAAATATAGGAAAATTACAACCAAATCGAAATAAGTCCAAAGTTCAAATTACATCCTTAAAATAGTCTAAATCTAAACTAATAGTCTCTCAAATACAATAAAGAGATCTAAACAAAAGGGGAGTCATACTCCAACTCGGGTTCAACTTCCGCTCACATATCCATTCTCCGTCGAGGTGCCATAGGGGTTTACTCTAAAAACAAAACCATTGGAAAAACATACAAAGCATAGTATCAGCAAAAAGGCCGAGTATAAACACACTGGTGTCTGTCAAACAAGTTATTAAAATCTTCTTTTTTTTTTTGAGTAAATTCATTTTGAAATATACTTTTTCATTTGATAAATCATATTATGATTCAAATCCAGTTCAATGGCTCTATAGTAATTTCAAATTCTTATTTTTCATCATAAATCATAAGATCTCAATAGATCCAAATCAATTTCAAACTCATATCATAAGTTTACATGGGTACTCTGTGAGTCATCCTGTGACTCGTTTGGTAGTCGATCTACCGTCCGCGACATGTCCGGCAAGTGTAACACAATGGTATTGTGAACAATACGCGCTCAGCATTGGTGAGCCGTTTAATCATGCACACAACATTTGCTGTGGCATATGTACCCGCCATTTAGGCTAAAACATTTTTTTGTACATAATATATATCTTGTAATTTAATAGCATTTGAAAGTCAAAAATATGATAAATATCTATTATTTGCACATAGCAAAACATACTTTATTTGCGACTTAGCAAAATCAAATCATAATATTTCCCACATGGGTAAAACATGCTTAGCATAATCATATCATTAAACATAACCTTTGTATTATATTGGGGCATCACTAACATGTATGGAAATGCATCGTAACAAAAAGTGATTAAAGTTCAATACAATTTTTTTTTTAGGAAACCACTAAAATGTTTCGTTTCAATCTTTCTTAAAGTAAATATAACTTTAAAGGGTTTTGAAATTCATTCAAAACAACTAGAATATGATTCATAAGTCTATAAAATCTTTACGACAGAAGATTTCATAAAACACTATTTTCTTAAATACAAGATAGTTTTGCCGGTAATAAAATCGATAATTGATTTGCAAAGTACATATTAATTCTCCAACAAGGCCCAAATTAATCAAGTCATTATAATACCTTATTTAAAATGAATTTAAGGTTGTCCCATCAGATTATAATTGGTTATGCGAATTTATAACGATTTTACAATTATTTTCGACAATTTGGGTATTTACCGTTATTTAAATGGTGTCTTAAATCCGTAAAATTTTATAAACCATCTAATTTAAAATTATTTTAGACTATGAGGCAGTAGTTTATTAATATAATTATAAATTTTTGATATAGATTTATTTTTACCCAAATTTATTTAACAATATTACACTTTTTAATAAATAAACATTTTCTATTAATTTGATAAATTAGTAAATAATTAATAATTTATTTTGTAAAATTATACCAAAGTTCCAGAAGTCATATAACATGTTTATTAGGCCATTTACACTTATAAAAAATCATGTATGATGTTTTATTATTTTGTATAGATATTTTATCGATATATAGAATAAAATAGGTTTAAAATTATTTGAGTCCGAATAAAATATTATAAAAATTATATGATATTTCAGAAACTTTTTTAAGGGGTATAAAATTTTAAATAACCATTAAAAATCATTTGGGGTATTTTTAATAATTAATATTGTTATTTTACCGATAAACCGAATAAAATTTATTTAAGACCATATATAGTTACGAAAATCAATATAAATTTTTCAACATGTATCTACTGTTTATATAAGTGTCTCATAAAAGTTTCATGTCCAAAAGACGTTATTTAGTATTTATTTTATATTTTACCGTTTTCAAACTTACCGATTATTAATAACCGAGTAAAAATTATTAAGGTCCTTAAATGTCAACGAAACCTTCCCAAACTTTTACCAATTTTACCTACTGTCCATATGAGTATGTGATAAAAATTTCAAGTCCATATGTCTTTGTTTGGTAATTATTTTATATTTTACCATTTTATAATTTACCGTTAAACAATTTAACGATTATTCAAAAATCATAAAAAAATTCAAAACTAAATATATTCTGGCCAAATCTTGTTGGAGACATTATAATATATTTTTATTAATTATTTTTGATGATGAAGAGTTCATCTAATACCATGTTTTATAATAAGAGTATTTAACACCTTAAAATCCATTAAAATGTCAATTTAACGAATAATCTCAACAAAAAGTATCAAAGAAATTTTCTTAACATATAGCTACTGGAAATTTCTTTTAAAATGAATTTCAAATATTTTCAAATTCATATAATCATTTCCATCACAATAACTTTCACAAAGTAGTGTTAAACATGCCTTTAAACATACAATAATTTATAAAATCAACATGCATGATGCCCACAATAATAATACATGTAATAAATTATTCCATACTCAAATTCATCATTTTGACATCATTTATCAAGATTTAAGAACTTCTCTTTGGGAATTTATTTTTTTTTCTTTTAAAAAAAAGTTTATACACAAACTTTCCCAACTTGTTCTTAAATCCTTTAAAAATCACCCCATGTGACATACCTCGACTCCAAGCCTATATAATTATTCCGTAAGCTCCTACGCGTTTTTAGAAGTGGTTCTAACTTCAGTTCCTTGCCCTTCAAGCCTCAACTCCAACTCTTCAACTAAACATATTGCATTCATCCAAAAATCAATAATAATTTTGGATTTCTAACATGCACTTAACTTTTCCTAGTTAGAGTTGTTAAACTAATACTTGTGATGATTTTAACATATTTGGAGTATACTTATTATGTTGAGCAACATACTTAGTTAAGTCTCATAATTTTACTTGAATCCTTTAAGTAACAAAATTTATATGTTTGTAGAAATACATCTTCTTACTTTCTATTATGGCCTATTTTCATAGATTTATAAATGATGATTTTCTTAGTTTAGAGATAAAATACTCATGTTATAATGATCTTAGTTTATAGAAAGATTCATAAAAAAATATGTTTTACATGAACAAGTTTTAACAAAAACTAGTGGAATAAAGAAATGAACATAACTTACTCTATACTTGGTGGATTTCTTCAAGTTTGGTGTCTATGGAAAGCTCTTAAGATGAAGATTATTTTTATGGGAGATTTGAGTTTATAAACATAAATTTTCAGAAGTTTTAGATGGGTTTTTGAAGAAGATTTAATGAGAAAAGAAGGTGTTTTTGCTAGGAATTGTAAGATTGAACTTCAACTATGCTTATGGATGAAATAAGGAGTAAAATGAGGAGTGAAAGAAGGTTGATGGAGCTGAAAATATGGACAGCAAATATGTCTTAATTTATCATGTTTGCATGCTTGTTATGATGGTGTTTTTGGGTAAGAACAATAGGGGCTTTGGGTAGAGAGTTTGGTGGAGTGTGTAAGTGAGTTTTGGGGCTAAATGAGGGCTAGTATGGCAGCTAGGGGCTGCTGTTTTGGGGCTGATTTGGAGTGCTTTTTGTCCTCAATTTGGTCTATTATGGTATAAGAAAGGTTTATCTAAGATAGTTTAAAGTTTGGGTAAAAATTGTTGTACATGTAACAAGTTATGTAACTTGTACTTCATGTTTAAAAATCACTTGTATATGTAAGAAATATTTAATTTACTCCCATCATGGTTATATAATATACTTGGGTAATAATTAAAATTTTTTTTTTTTCGAACTGTTATGGGTAGTTGCTCAACTTTAAGTTTTACCTCCAAAGTTTACGTTACTTGTTACGATTCATAATCACGTTACGAATTAACAAGTTTCTAATCATTGTAGAGATTTTTCAAACTACTACCATCACTAATTAAATTATAATTAGTAACGAACAAATATATAAGAAAAATTAGGCGCTAAAAACGACTAATAAAATCTTCTAATAATACGACTGTTTCAGTCTTCCCTTCTTACAAGAGTTTCGTCCTCGAAACTAACTCAAACTAATGGTTATAAATACATCACTCAAATAAGTAAGGGTATCTAATTAACATGTCGTCCTCTTTTTCCCAAGTAGCACTGTCGCCATCCTGTCCACTCCATAGCACTTTCACAAGTGGAATCGTGCGGCTACGGAGTTTTCTAACCTCTCGACCTAGGATCCTCAGGGGTTTCTCCTCATACTGCAAGCTTTCAACAAGTTGAATCGGCTCATGCTGGAGAACATGTGATGGATCAAACACATACCGGCGCAATTGCGACACATGGAACACATTGTGAACCTTAGCTAATTGTGGGGGTAATGCTAACTCATAAGCTACCTCCCCAACTCTGCGCAAAATTTCATAGGGTCCAATGTATCGAGGATCAAGCTTCCCTTGCATTCCGAACCTCTTGATTCCCTTTGTTGGCGAGACTTTAAGGAACACCTTCTCACCGACTTGGAACTCAAGTTTCCTCCTCCTACGGTCTGCGTAGGATTTCTGTCGATCTTGAGCAGCCTTCATCCGGTCTCTAATGATTTTGACTTGTTCAGCGGTCTCTCTGATCATTTCTGGTCCAACGAGCACGCCGGGCCTCCCGGTATCCCAATAAAGTGGTGTCCTACACCTTTGGCCATACAAGGCCTCATACGGAGCCATACCAATACTACTCTGGTAACTATTGTTGTAGGAGAATTCTATCAATGGTAAAATATCCTCCCACGAACACTGAAAATCAAGGACACATGCCCGAAGCATATCCTCTAGAGTCTGGATGGTCCTCTCCGTCTGCCCATCTGTAGCTGGGTGAAAAGTGGTGCTGTAATTAAGGGTCGTGCCGAATGCCCTTTGTAGCTCATTCCAAAATCGAGCCACAAATTTTGGATCTCGATCTGAAACTATTGTCATCGGTATACCATGTAGCCTAAGTACTTCTTTCACATAAGCATCGGCCAATTGTTTTGCTTTCCAAGTTACTTTAGCAGGAATAAATCTGGCAGTCTTAGTGAGTCGATCAACAATCACCCAAATAGAATCATTTCCTCTTTTCGAACGGGGCAATCCAACAACAAAGTCCATACTCACTGATTCCCACTTCCACTTAGGCACGGGAAGTGGTTGCAATTCCCCTGGAGTGCGCTGGTGGTCAATCTTGACTTGCTGACATACTAGACATCGAGCTATGAAATCCTCAACATCCTTCTTCATGTTCATCCACCAAAAGTATTGTTTTAAATCTGCTAGCATCTTATCCCGTCCTGGGTGGACAGAATACATAGTCGAATGTGCCTCCTTGAGTATTTTCTCTATCAATTCAGGATCTCGGGGCACGCATAACCTTCCCTCTAGATGAATACTCCCATCTTTAGCAATACTGAAGTCTTTTACTGCACCCTTTTCAATACCAATCTTCAACTCTGACAAGAAGTCATCATACTGTTGTAGCTCACGGATCTCCTCATGTAGACTCGGTGTTGTACTCATAGCATTGAGAACGCTGTCGTATGATCCCTTCTTAACCACAATCAATTCTAGCTCCTTCATCTCCACATAAATCTCGTAGGGCACTGAAATTAGTCCATTAATGACCATTCTCGGTTTTCGGCTTAAGGCATCTGCTACACGGTTTGCCTTCCCCGGATGATACTCCAAAGTGAGGTCATAATCTTTCATCAATTCTAGCCACCTTCTCTGCCTCATGTTAAGCTCCTTCTGTGTAAACAGATAAGTCAAACTCTTGTGATCGGTGTAGATCTTGCAAGTAGTGCCGTAGAGATAATGCCTCCAAATTTTTAAGGCAAATATGACTCCGGCTAATTCTAAATCGTGCACTGGATAGTTCTTCTCATTTGGCCTCAATTGTCTCGATGCGTAGGCAATCACTTTCCCCTCTTGCATGAGTACACAACCCAAGCCCTCTAAAGATGCGTCACTGTATACCGTGAACTCTTTCCCATCCTCGGGCAATACAAGCACTGGAGCCGTTGTCAACCTCTTTTTTAATTCTAGGAAAGCATCTTCGCACTTTTGTGACCACACAAACTTGGTATTCTTTCGAACCAAACTGGTGATCGGTAGTGCGATCTTAGAAAACCCATCAACATATCTTCGGTAATAACCTGCCAAACCCATAAAGCTTCTTACCTCAGTTACACTAGTCGGTGCTGGCCAATCAATGATAGTCCTTATCTTCTCGGGGTCCACTGTTATGCCATCTTTTGAGATTACATGACCTAGGAAGACAACTCGATCCAACCAGAATTCACTCTTGCTCAACTTCCCATAAAAGCTTCTTTCCCTCAATCGTGTTAATACCAATCTTAAGTGCTCCTCATGATCTTTCTCTGTCTTAGAGTACACTAAGATATCATCAATGAAAACCACTACAAATTTATCAAGATAGTCATGGAATGTTCGATTCATCAAGTCCATGAATGCTGCAGGGGCATTGGTTAACCCAAACGGCATCACTCTAAACTCATAGTGCCCATATCTGGTGCGGAAAGCAGTTTTAGGAATGTCTTCCTCCGCTATCCTCAACTGATGGTAACCAGATCTCAGGTCAATTTTAGAGAAAACTCCGGCTCCTTTCAACTGGTCAAATAAATCATCAATTCTAGGAAGTGGGTACTTGTTCTTGATGGTGATTTTGTTCAGCTCCCGGTAGTCAATGCATAGCCTCAAAGACCCATCTTTCTTTTTCACAAACAACACTGGAGCTCCCCATGGTGATACACTTGGTCTGATAAACCCTTTATCTTGTAACTCCTCGAGTTGGGTTTTTAGTTCAGCCAACTCAAGTGGTGCCATTCTATATGGTGCCTTTGAAATCGGTCTTGACCCTGGAACTAGGTCAATGTGAAAATCAATCTCTCTCTTTGGAGGTAACCCAGGTAGATCATCAGGGAATACATCAGAAAATTCTCGCACTATCAAGATCTGACTTAAGTCGACCTCCTTGTATGTTGACTCGCTCATGTGGTAGACCTGGGCTTCCCCACCTCTCTTTGGAAAGGTTGTAAGCCTCTCAATCATCTCTGGCTCAATATTAGGTATGGTCCCATCACTAAAAGTTACTTGTTCCCCTGGATTTTTCTCAACCTTTATATTCCTCTCATAGCACTCAATCACTGCCCTGTGTTTACCTAGCCAGTCCATTCCTAGAATGATATCAAACCCTCCTAAGTCAAATACAATCAGGTCTACATGGAACTCCTTACCCTGGATCACTAATGGGCAATCAATCAACTTTGTATTACATGATACCGTTGATCCATCAGGTAAGTCAACTCTATGCATTATAGGGCATACATTAACAGAACAGTCCAAGGATCTCACAAATGACTTAGAAACATAAGACTTGTCGGCCCCAGAATCAAATAAGACACGGGCGGACTTACCAAGCAATAACAGTAATCCGGAAATGACTTTACCTTCTGTCTTAGGAATCAAAGTGTTAGGCTCCTCCGCTGTAGTAATGGCAAAGAATTTTCCTCCTCCCGGGCGCTGGTTCCCTTGGCCTCCAGAAGATGAGGCTTTATTGCCTCCTTTATATTCAAGGCGAAGCTGAGAGTTGTTGTTACGCTGGTTCCCTTGATTTCCTGAGTATCGTGCTCCACCATTCCCGGGGTTTCCCCGGTTCTTGCCCCAACAATCTCGAGCCAAATGACCTGGTTTTCCACAATTCAGACACACAGCCTTACCCTCACAGTTGACTCCCTTAGAGTGCCATTTCTTGCATCTATCACACAGTTGACTTTTTAACGGGTTGGAGTTTTGTGGGTGTCTGTTGCTGTTGAAGCGGTTTTGGTTTTGATTCCCCTTGAAGTTTCCCTCAGCTCTGGGCTTCTTGCTCTGACCTCCCTGGTCTCCTCCAGATCTCTTTTTCCTCGCATCTTCCTCTCTCTTGCAGACCATTTCTTTCTCCACAGCATGTTCATACATAGCTTGAAAAGACTCATATTGACCCATCAACTTTTGGTAGCTGAAGTTGAGACCATTGTAGAAGCGATCCATCTTTTTCTTTTCATCAAGCACATAATCTGGGGCAAATCGAGCCAACTCCAAGAACTTGTTAGCATATTCGGTAACGCTAAGAGAATGTTGCCTCAAGTAAAGAAATTCTGATTCTTTTTGTCTCTGTAGAGCAGCTGGGTAGAACCTCTCCCTTAGTTTCTTCAAGAAATCTTCCCATCTCCAACTAGTGGGTTGTGTTGCTCCACCAGCAGATGTGGAGACAGCTGAGACACCTTTTAGGGCTCTCCACCAAAGCTCTGCAGGTCCCACTAGATAGAATGCTGCAAGTTTAACCTTAAGATTTTCTGGACAGTTTACCACCTCAAGAATTTTCTCAGTTTCATTAATCCAATCTTCAAGGACAACTGGATCTGTAGCACCATTGTAGGTCTTAGGCCTATGGGTAGCAAGCCTTTTGTAAAACTTAGTCTCATCATCCACACTAGCATGTTGGTTGGCTATGAACTGGACTAATTGAGCATTGGTCTCTTGGATGACTCTGAGTTGCTCGGTTAGGAGATTCAATTGGGCTTGGGGATCCATTCCTTCCCCAATTTCCTCTAGGTTCCTGCCAAGAGGTAATAACTAATTAATAATTATGCCTTTAAGACAAATAGATATGCACTTGCATAACACACTTTCTTAACTTTATTGATTTAATGACTTAATAACTTCATCAATTTCCATCCCATTGTATCACTTGTTTAGCAGTTTCAACACTTTTAATGATGATTTCTCAACTTAATTTACCATCATGCTTAGGCAACTTAGCCACATAATTGGATCATCACTTGCTTACAAAAAAACTTTTAAGACTTCTAGTTTACTAATGGTACTTAGTTAATAATCTGATTTAAGTTAGACTTACTACTTAAATCCTTTCTTTACCAATAATCCCTAAATTTTAAGCTCATTTCTTAATTACTTCCATTAGTTAGCTTCAACTTCTTTAAGTTAAACTCATTCTCTAATTTTCCTGATATTTTAGACAAGCTTCCAAAGCCTTGGCTCTGATACCAACTGTAACCGCCTCGAATTATGAAGGCAAACACTAACTGGAATTTAGTATTAATCAAGCGGAAGCTTACTTTTGCCAACACAATTAAGGGGTTACTTAAAGGTCAAACCAATATCCAAGTATAATACTTGAACCAAACCAAAGCAATATAACGAAAGTCTTAACTGTCTAAAATATAGGAAAATTACAACCAAATCGAAATAAGTCCAAAGTTCAAATTACATCCTTAAAATAGTCTAAATCTAAACTAATAGTCTCTCAAATACAATAAAGAGATCTAAACAAAAGGGGAGTCATACTCCAACTCGGGTTCAACTTCCGCTCACATATCCATTCTCCGTCGAGGTGCCATAGGGGTTTACTCTAAAAACAAAACCATTGGAAAAACATACAAAGCATAGTATCAGCAAAAAGGCCGAGTATAAACACACTGGTGTCTGTCAAACAAGTTATTAAAATCTTCTTTTTTTTTTTGAGTAAATTCATTTTGAAATATACTTTTTCATTTGATAAATCATATTATGATTCAAATCCAGTTCAATGGCTCTATAGTAATTTCAAATTCTTATTTTTCATCATAAATCATAAGATCTCAATAGATCCAAATCAATTTCAAACTCATATCATAAGTTTACATGGGTACTCTGTGAGTCATCCTGTGACTCGTTTGGTAGTCGATCTACCGTCCGCGACATGTCCGGCAAGTGTAACACAATGGTATTGTGAACAATACGCGCTCAGCATTGGTGAGCCGTTTAATCATGCACACAACATTTGCTGTGGCATATGTACCCGCCATTTAGGCTAAAACATTTTTTTGTACATAATATATATCTTGTAATTTAATAGCATTTGAAAGTCAAAAATATGATAAATATCTATTATTTGCACATAGCAAAACATACTTTATTTGCGACTTAGCAAAATCAAATCATAATATTTCCCACATGGGTAAAACATGCTTAGCATAATCATATCATTAAACATAACCTTTGTATTATATTGGGGCATCACTAACATGTATGGAAATGCATCGTAACAAAAAGTGATTAAAGTTCAATACAATTTTTTTTTTAGGAAACCACTAAAATGTTTCGTTTCAATCTTTCTTAAAGTAAATATAACTTTAAAGGGTTTTGAAATTCATTCAAAACAACTAGAATATGATTCATAAGTCTATAAAATCTTTACGACAGAAGATTTCATAAAACACTATTTTCTTAAATACAAGATAGTTTTGCCGGTAATAAAATCGATAATTGATTTGCAAAGTACATATTAATTCTCCAACAAGGCCCAAATTAATCAAGTCATTATAATACCTTATTTAAAATGAATTTAAGGTTGTCCCATCAGATTATAATTGGTTATGCGAATTTATAACGATTTTACAATTATTTTCGACAATTTGGGTATTTACCGTTATTTAAATGGTGTCTTAAATCCGTAAAATTTTATAAACCATCTAATTTAAAATTATTTTAGACTATGAGGCAGTAGTTTATTAATATAATTATAAATTTTTGATATAGATTTATTTTTACCCAAATTTATTTAACAATATTACACTTTTTAATAAATAAACATTTTCTATTAATTTGATAAATTAGTAAATAATTAATAATTTATTTTGTAAAATTATACCAAAGTTCCAGAAGTCATATAACATGTTTATTAGGCCATTTACACTTATAAAAAATCATGTATGATGTTTTATTATTTTGTATAGATATTTTATCGATATATAGAATAAAATAGGTTTAAAATTATTTGAGTCCGAATAAAATATTATAAAAATTATATGATATTTCAGAAACTTTTTTAAGGGGTATAAAATTTTAAATAACCATTAAAAATCATTTGGGGTATTTTTAATAATTAATATTGTTATTTTACCGATAAACCGAATAAAATTTATTTAAGACCATATATAGTTACGAAAATCAATATAAATTTTTCAACATGTATCTACTGTTTATATAAGTGTCTCATAAAAGTTTCATGTCCAAAAGACGTTATTTAGTATTTATTTTATATTTTACCGTTTTCAAACTTACCGATTATTAATAACCGAGTAAAAATTATTAAGGTCCTTAAATGTCAACGAAACCTTCCCAAACTTTTACCAATTTTACCTACTGTCCATATGAGTATGTGATAAAAATTTCAAGTCCATATGTCTTTGTTTGGTAATTATTTTATATTTTACCATTTTATAATTTACCGTTAAACAATTTAACGATTATTCAAAAATCATAAAAAAATTCAAAACTAAATATATTCTGGCCAAATCTTGTTGGAGACATTATAATATATTTTTATTAATTATTTTTGATAATGAAGAGTTCATCTAATACCATGTTTTATAATAAGAGTATTTAACACCTTAAAATCCATTAAAATGTCAATTTAACGAATAATCTCAACAAAAAGTATCAAAGAAATTTTCTTAACATATAGCTACTGGAAATTTCTTTTAAAATGAATTTCAAATATTTTCAAATTCATATAATCATTTCCATCACAATAACTTTCACAAAGTAGTGTTAAACATGCCTTTAAACATACAATAATTTATAAAATCAACATGCATGATGCCCACAATAATAATACATGTAATAAATTATTCCATACTCAAATTCATCATTTTGACATCATTTATCAAGATTTAAGAACTTCTCTTTGGGAAT
>NC_080059.1:21815537-21848276 GCF_026212465.1 Amaranthus tricolor | reverse complement strand
CACAACACTATTTGGTATATATTATTGTGTTGAAGTGGTTAGAATTGAAAATCATCGTCATTTGCTAGAGATTATTTGTGAAGTTGCGATTTTTTGGGTTTTTTAAGCTTTTTTTGGCACTTTTGCGCATAATGTAGCTCAAACTTGGTTTGTTTTGCACGAAACGTGGCACACAACACTATATGGTATATATTATTGTGTTGAAGTGGTTAGAATTGAAAATAATAGTCATATGCTAGAAAAAGTAGCGATTTTATGGGTTTTAAGCTTTTTTGGCACTTTCGCGCATAAAGTAGCTCAAACTTGGTTTGTTTTGCACGAACTTTGCATACAACACTATTTGGTATATATATTGTGTTGAAGTGGTTAGAATTGAAAATAATAGTCATATGCTAGAAATTACGTGTTAAGTTGCGATTTATGGGTTTTTAAGTTTTTTTGGCACTTTCGCGCATAAAGTAGCTCAAACTTGATTTGTTTTGCTCGAACATGGCACACAACACTATTTGGTATATATTATTGAGTTGAAGTTGTTAGAATTGAAAATAATAGTCATATCCTACAAATTACGTGTTAAGTTGCGATTTATGGGTTTTTAATCTTTTTTGGCACTTTCGCGCATAAAGTAGCTCGAACTTGGTACTTTTTGCACGAAACATTGCACACAACACTATTTGGTATAATTAATTGTGTTGAAGTGGTTAGAATTGAAAATCATCGTCATTTGCTAGAGATTACGTGTGAAGTTGCGATTTTTTGGGTTTTAAGCTTTTTTTGGCACTTTTGGGCATAATGTAGCTCAAACTTGGTTTGTTTTGCACGAAACTTGGCACACAACACTATATGGTAATATATTATGTGTTGAAGTGGTTAGAATTGAAAATAATAGTCATAGCTAGAAAAAAGTAGCGATTTTATGGGTTTTTAAGCTTTTTTGGCACTTTCGCGCATAAAGTAGCTCAAACTTGGTTTGTTTTGCACGAAACTTTGCATACAACACTATTTGGTATATATTATGTGTTGAAGTGGTAAGAATTGAAAATAATAGTCATATGCTAGAAATTACGTGTTAAGTTGCGATTTTATGGGTTTTTAAGTTTTTTTGGCACTTTCGCGCATAAAGTAGCTCAAACTTGATTTGTTTTGCTCGAAACATGGCACACAACACTATTTGGTATATATTATTGTGTTGAAGTTGTTAGAATTGAAAATAATAGTCATATCCTACAAATTACGTGATAAGATGCGATTTAATGGTGTTATTAAAGCTTTTTTGGCAACTTTCGCGCATAAAGTAGATCAAACTTGGTTTGTTTTGCAGGAACCTTGCACTGACATCACTATTTTATGCATTTTTTAAGCTTTTTTCGCACTTCGCACATAAAGTAGCTCAAACTTGATTTGTTTTACATGAAACATGGCCCACAAAACTATTTGGTATATATTATTGTGTTGAAGTTGTTAGAATTGAAAATAATAGCCTTATGATAGAAATTACGTGTTAAGTTGCGATTTTATGGGCTTTTAAAGCTTTTTTGCACTTTCGCGCATAAAGTAGCTCAAACTTGGTTTGTTTTGCACGAAATTTAGCACACAACACTATTTTGTATATATTATTGTGTTGAAGTGGTTTGAATTGAAAATCGTCGTCATATGCTAGAGATTACGTGTGAAGTTGCGATTTTTTGGGTTTTTAAAGCTTTTTTTGGCACTTTTGCGCATAATGTAGCATAAACTTGGTTTCTTTTGCACGAAACTTGGCACACAACACTATATGGTATATATTATTGTGTTGAGTGGTTAGAATTGAAAATAATAGTCATATGCTAGAAAAAGTAGCGATTTATGGGTTTTTAAGCTTTTTTGGCACTTTCGCGCATAAAGTAGCTCAAACTTGATTTGTTTTGCACGAACTTAGCGCACAACACTATTTGGTATATATTATTGTGTTGAAGTGGTTAGATTTGAAAATAAAAGTCATATGCTAGAAATTACGTGTTAAGTTGCGATTTTATGGGTATTTAAGCTTTTTAGGCACTTTCGCGCATAAAATAGCTCAAACCTTGATTCTTTTTGCACGAAACTTTGCACACAACTCTATTTGGTATATATAATTGTGTTGAGGTGGTTAGAATTGAAAATCATCGTCATATGCTAGAATTACTTGTTAAGTTGCGATTTTATGGGTTTATAGCTTTTTTGGCACTTTCGCGCATAAAGTAGCTCAATCTTGGTGTGTTTTGCACAAAACTTTGCACACAAAAATATTTGGTATATATTATTGTGTTGAAGTGGTTAGAATTGAAAATAATAGTCATATCCTACAAATTACGTGTTAAGTTGCGATTTTATGGGTTTTTAAGAATTTTTGGCACTTTCGCGCATAAAGTAGCTCGAACATGGTACTTTTTGCACGAAACATTGCACCACAACACTATTTGGTATATTATTGTGTTGAAGTGGTTAGAATTGAAAATCATCGTCATATGCTAGAGATTACGTGTGAAGTTGCGATTTTATGGTTTTAAAGCTTTTTTTGGCACTTTTGCGCATAATGTAGCTCAAACTTGGTTTGTTTTGCACGAAACTTGGCACACAACACTATATGGTATATATTATTGTGTTGAAGTGGTTAGAATTGAAAATAATAATCATATGCTAGAAAAAGTAGCGATTTTATGGGTTTAAGCTTTTTTGGCACTTTCGCGCATAAAGTAGCTCAAACTTGGTTTGTTTTGCACGAAACTTGGCACATAACACTATTTTATGCATTTTTTAAGCTTTTTTTCGCACTTCCGCGCATAAAGTAGCTCAAACTTGATTTGTTTTACATGAAACATGGCCCACAAAAACTATTTAGTATATATTATTGTGTTGAAGTTGTTAGAATTGAAAATAATAGTCATATCCTACAAATTACGTGTTAAGTTGCGATTTTATGGGTTTTTAATCTTTTTTGGCACTTTCGCGCATAAAGTAGCTCGAACTTGGTACTTTTTGCACGAAACATTGCACACAACACTATTTGGTATTTATTATTGTGTTGAAGTGGTTAGAATTGAAAATCATCGTCATTTGCTAGAGATTACGTGTGAAGTTGCTATTTTTTGGGTTTTTAAGCTTTTTTTGGCACTTTTGCGCATAATGTAGCTCAAACTTGGTTTGTTTTTCACGAAACTTGGCACACACAACACTATATGGTATATATTATTGTGTTGAAGTGGTTAGAATTGAAAATAATAGTCATATGCTTGAAAAAGTAGCGATTTTATGGGTTTTTAAGCTTTTTTGGCACTTTCCCGCGCATAAAGTAGCTCAAACTTGGTTTGTTTTGCACGAAACTTTGCATACAACACTATTTGGTATATATTATTGTGTTGAAGTGGTTAGAATTGAAAATAATAGTCATATGCTAGAAATTACGTGTTAAGTTGCGATTTTATGGGTTTTAAAGTTTTTTTGGCACTTTCGCGCATAAAGTAGCTCAAACTTGATTTGTTTTGCTCGAAACATGGCACACAACACTATATGGTATATATTATTGTGTTGAAGTTGTTAGAATTGAAAATAATAGTCATATCCTACAAATTACGTGTTAAGTTGCGATTTAATGGGTTTTTAAAGCTTTTTTGGCACTTTCGCATAAAGTAGCTTGAACTTGGTACTTTTTGCACGAAACATTGCACACAACACTATTTGGTATATATTATTGTGTTGAAGTGGTTAGAAATTGAAAATCATCGTCATTTGCTAGAGATTAACGTGTGAAGTTGCGATTTTATGGGTTTTTAAGCTTTTTTTTGGCACTTTTGCGCATAATGTAGCTCAAACTTGGTTTGTTTTGCACGAAACTTGGCACACAACACTATATGGTATATATTATTGTGTTGAAGTGGTTAGAATTGAAATTACTAGTCATATGCTAGAAAAGTAGCGATTTTATGGGTTTTTAAGCTTTTTGGCACTTTCCGCGCATAAAGTAGCTCAAACTTGGTTTGTTTTGCACGAAACTTTGCATACAACACTATTGGTATATATTATTGTGTTGAAGTGGTTAGATTGAAAATAATAGTCATATGCTAGAAATTACGTGTTAAGTTGCGATTTTATGGGTTTTTTAAGTTTTTTTGGCACTTTCGCGCATAAAGTAGCTCAAACTTGATTTGTTTTGCTCGAAACATGGCACACAACACTATTTGGTATATATTATTGTGTTGAAGTTGTTAGAATTGAAAATAATAGTCATATCCTACAAATTACGTGTTAAGTTGCGATTTTATGGGTTTTTAAGCTTTTTTGGCACTTTCGCGCATAAAGTAGCTCGAACTTTGTATTTTTTGCACGAAACTTGGCACATAACACTATTTTATGCATTTTTTTAAGCTTTTTTCGCACTTTCGCGCATAAAGTAGCTCAAACTTGATTTGTTTTACATGAAACATGGCCCACTAAACTATTTGGTATATATTATTGTGTTGAAGTTGTTAGAATTGAAAATAATAGCCTTATGATAGAAATTACGTGTTAAGTTGCGATTTTATGGGCTTTTAAGCTTTTTTGGCACTTTCGCGCATAAAGTAGCTCAAACTTGGTTTGTTTTGCACGAAATTTAGCACACAACACTATTTTGTATATATTATTGTGTTGAAGTGGTTTGAATTGAAAATCGTCGTCATATGCTAGAGATTACGTGTGAAGTTGCGATTTTTGGGGTTTTTAAGCTTTTTTTGGCACTTTTGCGCATAATGTAGCATAAACTTGGTTTCTTTTGCACGAAACTTGGCACACAACACTATATGGTATATATTATTGTGTTGAAGTGGTTAGATTGAAAATAATAGTCATATGCTAGAAAAAGTAGCGATTTTATGGGTTTTTAAGCTTTTTTGGCACTTTCGCGCATAAAGTAGCTCAAACTTGATTTGTTTTGCACGAAACTTAGCGCACAACACTATTTGGTATATATTATTGTGTTGAAGTGGTTAGATTTGAAAATAAAAGTCATATGCTAGAAATTACGTGTTAAGTTGCGATTTTATGGGTATTAAGCTTTTTAGGCACTTTCGCGCATAAAATAGCTCAAACTTGATTCTTTTTTGCACGAAACTTTGCACACAACTCTATTTGGTATATATTATTGTGTTGAGGTGGTTAGAATTGAAAATTATCGTCATATGCTAGAAATTACTTGTTAAGTTGCGATTTTATGGGTTTATTAGCTTTTTTGGCACTTTCGCGCATAAAGTAGCTCAAACTTGGTGTGTTTTGCACAAAACTTTGCACACAAAAATATTTGGTATATATTATTGTGTTGAAGTGGTTAGAATTGAAAATAATAGTCATATCCTACAAATTCCGTGTTAAGTTGCGATTTTATGGGCTTTTAAGAATTTTTGGCACTTTCGCGCATAAAGTAGCTCAAACTTGATTTGTTTTGCACGAAACTTAGCGCACAACACTATTTGGTATATATTATTGTGTTGAAGTGGTTAGATTTGAAAATAAAAGTCATATGCTAGAAATTACGTGTTAAGTTGCGATGTTATGGGTATTTAAGCTTTTTAGGCACTTTCGCGCATAAAATAGCTCAAACTTGATTCTTTTTGCACGAAACTTTGCACACAACTCTATTTGGTATATATAATTGTGTTGAGGTGGTTAGAATTGAAAATCATCGTCATATGCTAGAAATTACTTGTTAAGTTGCGATTTTATGGGTTTATTAGCTTTTTTGGCACTTTCACGCATAAAGTAGCTCAATCTTGGTGTGTTTTGCACAAAACTTTGCACACAAAAATATTTGGTATATATTATTGTGTTGAAGTGGTTAGAATTGAAAATAATAGTCATATCCTACAAATTACGTGTTAAGTTGCGATTTTATGGGTTTTTAAGAATTTTTGGCACTTTCGCGCATAAAGTAGCTCGAACATGGTACTTTTTGCACGAAACATTGCACACAACACTATTGGTATATATTATTGTGTTGGAAGTGGTTAGAATTGAAAATCATCGTCATATGCTAGAGATTACGTGTGAGTTGCGATTTTATGGGTTTTAAAGCTTTTTTTGGCACTTTTGCGCATAACGTAGCTCAAACTTGGTTTGTTTTGCACGAAACTTGGCACACAACACTATATGGTATATTATTGTGTTGAAGTGGTTAGAATTGAAAATAATAATCATATGCTAGAAAAAGTAGCGATTTTATGGGTTTAAAGCTTTTTGGCACTTTCGCGCATAAAGTAGCTCAAACTTGGTTTGTTTTGCACGAAACTTGGCACATACACTATTTTATGCATTTTTTAAGCTTTTTTCGCACTTCCCGCGCATAAAGTAGCTCAAACTTGATTGTTTTACATGAAACATGGCCCACAAAACTATTTAGTATATATTATTGTGTTGAAGTTGTTAGAATTGAAAATAATAGTCATATCCTACAAATTACGTGTTAAGTTGCGATTTTATGGGTTTTTAATCTTTTTTGGCACTTTCGCGCATAAAGTAGCTCGAACTTGGTACTTTTTGCACGAAACATTGCACACAACACTATTTGGTATATATTATTGTGTTGAAGTGGTTAGAATTGAAAATCATCGTCATTTGCTAGAGATTACGTGTGAAGTTGCTATTTTTTGGGTTTTTAAGCTTTTTTTGGCACTTTTGCGCATAATGTAGCTCAAACTTGGTTTGTTTTGCACGAAACTTGTCACACTATATGGTATATATTATTGTGTTGAAGTGGTTAGAATTGAAAATAATAGTCATATGCTTGAAAAAGTAGCGATTTTATGGGTTTTTAAGCTTTTTTGGCACTTTCGCGCATAAAGTAGCTCAAACTTGGTTTGTTTTGCACGAAACTTTGCATACAACACTATTTGGTATATATTATTGTGTTGAAGTGGTTAGAATTGAAAATAATAGTCATATGCTAGAAATTACGTGTTAAGTTGCGATTTTATGGGTTTTTAAGTTTTTTTGGCACTTTCGCGCATAAAGTAGCTCAAACTTGATTTGTTTTGCTCGAAACATGGCACACAACACTATTTGGTATATATTATTGTGTTGAAGTTGTTAGAATTGAAAATAATAGTCATATCCTACAAATTACGTGTTAAGTTGCGATTTTATGGGTTTTTAAGCTTTTTTGGCACTTTCGCGCATAAAGTAGCTTGAACTTGGTACTTTTTGCACGAAACATTGCACACAACACTATTTGGTATATATTATTGTGTTGAAGTGGTTAGAATTGAAAATCATCGTCATTTGCTAGAGATTACGTGTGAAGTTGCGATTTTATGGGTTTTTAAGCTTTTTTTGGCACTTTTGCGCATAATGTAGCTCAAACTTGGTTTGTTTTGCACGAAACTTGGCACACAACACTATATGGTATATATTATTGTGTTGAAGTGGTTAGAATTGAAAATAGTAGTCATATGCTAGAAAAAGTAGCGATTTTATGGGTTTTTAAGCTTTTTTGGCACTTTCGCGCATAAAGTAGCTCAAACTTGGTTTGTTTTGCACGAAACTTTGCATACAACACTATTTGGTATATATTATTGTGTTGAAGTGGTTAGAATTGTAAATAATAGTCATATGCTAGAAATTACGTGTTAAGTTGCGATTTTATGGGTTTTTAAGTTTTTTTGGCACTTTCGCGCATAAAGTAGCTCAAACTTGATTTGTTTTTCTCGAAACATGGCACACAACACTATTTGGTATATATTATTGTGTTGAAGTTGTTAGAATTGAAAATAATAGTCATATCCTACAAATTACGTGTTAAGTTGCGATTTTATGGGTTTTTAAGCTTTTTTGGCACTTTCGCGCATAAAGTAGCTCGAACTTGGTACTTTTTGCACGAAACATTGCACACAACACTATTTGGTATATATTATTGTGTTGAAGTGGTTAGAATTGAAAATCATCGTCATTTGCTAGAGATTACGTGTGAAGTTGCGATTTTATGGGTTTTTAAGCTTTTTTTGGCACTTTTGCGCATAATGTAGCTCAAACTTGGTTTGTTTTGCACGAAACTTGGCACACAACACTATATGGTATATATTATTGTGTTGAAGTGGTTAGAATTGAAAATAATAGTCATATGCTAGAAAAAGTAGCGATTTTATGGGTTTTTAAGCTTTTTTGGCACTTTCGCGCATAAAGTAGCTCAAACTTGGTTTGTTTTGCACGAAACTTTGCATACAACACTATTTGGTATATATTATTGTGTTGAAGTGGTTAGAATTGAAAATAATAGTCATATGCTAGAAATTACGTGTTAAGTTGCGATTTTATGGGTTTTTAAGTTTTTTTGGCACTTTCGCGCATAAAGTAGCTCAAACTTGATTTGTTTTGCTCGAAACATGGCACACAACACTATTTGGTATATATTATTGTGTTGAAGTTGTTAGAATTGAAAATAATAGTCATATCCTACAAATTACGTGTTAAGTTGCGATTTTATGGGTTTTTAAGCTTTTTTGGCACTTTCGCGCATAAAGTAGATCAAACTTGGTTTGTTTTGCAAGAAACTTGGCACATAACACTATTTTATGCATTTTTCAAGCTTTTTTCGCACTTTCGCGCATAAAGTAGCTCAAACTTGATTTGTTTTACATGAAACATGGCCCACAAAACTATTTGGTATATATTATTGTGTTGAAGTTGTTAGAATTGAAAATAATAGTCTTATGATAGAAATTAAGTGTTAAGTTGCGATTTTATGGGCTTTTAAGCTTTTTTGGCACTTTCGCGCATAAAGTAGCTCAAACTTGGTTTGTTTTGCACGAAATTTAGCACACAACACTATTTTGTATATATTATTGTGTTGAAGTGGTTTGAATTGAAAATCGTCGTCATATGCTAGAGATTACGTGTCAAGTTGCGATTTTTTGGGTTTTTAAGCTTTTTTTGGCACTTTTGCGCATAATGTAGCTCAAACTTGGTTTGTTTTGCACGAAACTTGGCACACAACACTATATGGTATATATTATTGTGTTGAAGTGGTTAGAATTGAAAATAATAGTCATATGCTAGAAAAAGTAGCGATTTTATGGGTTTTTAAGATTTTTTGGCACTTTCGCGCATAAAGTAGCTCAAACTTGGTTTGTTTTGCACGAAACTTTGCACACAACACTATTTGGTATATATTATTGTGTTGAAGTGGTTAGAATTGAAAATAATAGTCATATGCTAGAAATTACGTGTTAAGTTGCGATTTTATGGGTTTTTAAGTTTTTTTGGCACTTTCGCGCATAAAGTAGCTCAATCTTGATTTGTTTTGCTCGAAACATGGCACACAACACTATTTGGTATATGTTATTTTGTTGAAGTTGTTAGAATTGAAAATAATAGTCATATCCTACAAATTACGTGTTATGTTGCGATTTATGGGTTTTTAAGCTTTTTTGGCACTTTTGCGCATAAAGTAAACCAAACTTGGTTTGTTTTGCAAGAAACTTTGCACACAACACTATTTGGTATATATTGATGTGTTCAAGTGGTTAGAATTGAAAATAATAGTCATATGCTATAAATTACGTGTTAAGTTGCGATTTTATGGGTATTTAAGCTTTTTAGGCAATTTCGCGCATAAATTAGCTCAACCTTGATTCTTTTTGCACGAAACTTTGCACACAACTCTATTTGGTATATATAATTGTGTTGAGGTGGTTAGAATAGAAAATCATCGTCATATGCTAGCAATTACTTGTTAAGTTGCGATTTTATGGGTTTATTAGCTTTTTTGGCACTTTCGCGTATAAAGTAGCGCAAACTTTGTGTGTTTTGCACAAAACTTTGCACACAAAATTATTTGGTATATATTATTGTGTTGAAGTGGTTAGAATTGAAAATAATAGTCATATCCTACAAATTACGTGTTAAGTTGTGATTTTATGGGTTTTAAAGAATTTTTGGCACTTTCGCGCATAAAGTAGCTCGAACTTGGTACTTTTTGCACGAAACATTGCACACAACACTATTTGGTATATATTATTGTGTTGAAGTGGTTAGAATTGAAAATCATCGTCATATGCTAGAGATTACGTGTGAAGTTGCGATTTTATGGGTTTTTAAGATTTTTTGGCACTTTCGCGCATAAAGTAGCTCGAACTTGGTACTTTTTGCACGAAACATTGCACACAACACTATTTGGTATATATTATTGTGTTGAAGTGGTTTGAATTGAAAATCATCGTCATTTGCTAGAGATTACGTGTGAAGTTGCTATTTTTTGGGTTTTTAAGCTTTTTTTGGCACTTTTGCGCATAATGTAGCTCAAACTTGGTTTGTTTTGCACGAAACTTGGCACACAACACTATATGGTATATATTATTGTGTTGAAGTGGTTAGAATTGAAAATAATAGTCATATGCTAGAAAAAGTAGCAATTTTATGGGTTTTTAAGCTTTTTTGGCACTTTCGCGCATAAAGTAGCTCAAACTTGGTTTGTTTTGCACGAAACTTTGCATACAACACTATTTGGTATATATTATTGTGTTGAAGTGGTTAGAATTGAAAATAATAGTCATATGCTAGAAATTACGTGTTAAGTTGCGATTTTATGGGTTTTTAAGTTTTTTTGGCACTTTCGCGCATAAAGTAGCTCAAACTTGATTTGTTTTGCTCGAAACATGGCACACAACACTATTTGGTATATATTATTGTGTTGAAGTTGTTAGAATTGAAAATAATAGTCATATCCTACAAATTACGTGTTAAGTTGCGATTTTATGGGTTTTTAAGCTTTTTTGGCACTTTCGCGCATAAAGTATCTCGAACTTGGTACTTTTTGCACGAAACATTGCACACAAAACTATTTGGTCTATATTATTGTGTTGAAGTGGTTAGAATTGAAAATCATCGTCATTTGCTAGAGATTACGTGTGAAGTTGCGATTTTATGGGTTTTTAAGCTTTTTTTGGCACTTTTGCGCATAATGTAGCTCAAACTTGGTTTGTTTTGCACGAAACTTGGCACACAACACTATATGGTATATATTATTGTGTTGAAGTGGTTAGAATTGAAAATAATAGTCATATGCTAGAAAAAGTAGCGATTTTATGGGTTTTTAAGCTTTTTTGGCACTTTCGCGCATAAAGTAGCTCAAACTTGGTTTGTTTTGCAAGAAACTTTGCATACAACACTATTTGGTATATATTATTGTGTTGAAGTGGTTAGAATTGAAAATAATAGTCATATGCTAGAAATTACGTGTTAAGTTGCGATTTTATGGGTATTTAAGCTTTTTAGGCAATTTCGCGCATAAAATAGCTCAACCTTGATTCTTTTTGCACGAAACTTTGCACACAACTCTATTTGGTATATATAATTGTGTTGAGGTGGTTAGAATAGAAAATCATCGTCATATGCTAGCAATTACTTGTTAAGTTGCGATTTTATGGGTTTATTAGCTTTTTTGGCACTTTCGCGTATAAAGTAGCTCAAACTTGGTGTGTTTTGCACAAAACTTTGCACACAAAATTATTTGGTATATATTATTGTGTTGAAGTGGTTAGAATTGAAAATAATAGTCATATCCTACAAATTACGTGTTAAGTTGTGATTTTATGGGTTTTAAAGAATTTTTGGCACTTTCGCGCATAAAGTAGCTCGAACTTGGTACTTTTTGCACGAAACATTGCACACAACACTATTTGGTATATATTATTTTGTTGAAGTGGTTAGAATTGAAAATCATCGTCATATGCTAGAGATTACGTGTGAAGTTGCGATTTTATGGGTTTTTAAGATTTTTTGGCACTTTCGCGCATAAAGTAGCTCTAACTTGGTACTTTTTGCACGAAACATTGCACACAACACTATTTGGTATATATTATTGTGTTGAAGTGGTTAGAATTGAAAATCATCGTCATTTGCTAGAGATTACGTGTGAAGTTGCTATTTTTTGGGTTTTTAAGCTTTTTTTGGCACTTTTGCGCATAATGTAGCTCAAACTTGGTTTGTTTTGCACGAAACTTGGCACACAACACTATATGGTATATATTATTGTGTTGAAGTGGTTAGAATTGAAAATAATAGTCATATGCTTGAAAAAGTAGCGATTTTATGGGTTTTTAAGCTTTTTTGGCACTTTCGCGCATAAAGTAGCTCAAACTTGGTTTGTTTTGCACGAAACTTTGCATACAACACTATTTGGTATATATTATTGTGTTGAAGTGGTTAGAATTGAAAATAATAGTCATATGCTAGAAATTACGTGTTAAGTTGCGATTTTATGGGTTTTTAAGTTTTTTTGGCACTTTCGCGCATAAAGTAGCTCAAACTTGATTTGTTTTGCTCGAAACATGGCACACAACACTATTTGGTATATATTATTGTGTTGAAGTTGTTAGAATTGAAAATAATAGTCATATCCTACAAATTACGTGTTAGGTTGCGATTTTATGGGTTTTAAAGCTTTTTTGGCACTTTCGCGCATAAAGTAGCTCGAACTTGGTACTTTTTGCACGAAACATTGCACACAACACTATTTGGTCTATATTATTGTGTTGAAGTGGTTAGAATTGAAAATCATCGTCATTTGCTAGAGATTACGTGTGAAGTTGCGATTTTATGGGTTTTTAAGCTTTTTTTGGCACTTTTGCGCATAATGTAGCTCAAACTTGGTTTGTTTTGCACGAAACTTGGCACACAACACTATATGGTATATATTATTGTGTTGAAGTGGTTAGAATTGAAAATAATAGTCATATGCTAGAAAAAGTAGCGATTTTATGGGTTTTTAAGCTTTTTTGGCACTTTCGCGCATAAAGTAGCTCAAACTTGGTTTGTTTTGCACGAAACTTTGCATACAACACTATTTGGTATATATTATTGTGTTGAAGTGGTTAGAATTGAAAATAATAGTCATATGCTAGAAATTACGTGTTAAGTTGCGATTTTATGGGTTTTTAAGTTTTTTTGGCACTTTCGCGCATAAATTAGCTCAAACTTGATTTGTTTTGCTCGAAACATGGCACACAACACTATTTGGTATATATTATTGTGTTGAAGTTGTTAGAATTGAAAATAATAGTCATATCCTACAAATTACGTGTTAAGTTGCGATTTTATGGGTTTTTAAGCTTTTTTGGCACTTTCGCGCATAAAGTAGCTCGAACTTGGTACTTTTTGCACGAAACATTGCACACAACACTATTTGGTCTATATTATTGTGTTGAAGTGGTTAGAATTGAAAATCATCGTCATTTGCTAGAGATTACGTGTGAAGTTGCGATTTTATGGGTTTTTAAGCTTTTTTTGGCACTTTTGCGCATAATGTAGCTCAAACTTGGTTTGTTTTGCACGAAACTTGGCACACAACACTATATGGTATATATTATTGTGTTGAAGTGGTTAGAATTGAAAATAATAGTCATATGCTAGAAAAAGTAGCGATTTTATGGGTTTTTAAGCTTTTTTTGGCACTTTCGCGCATAAAGTAGCTCAAACTTGGTTTGTTTTGCAAGAAACTTTGCATACAACACTATTTGGTATATATTATTGTGTTGAAGTGGTTAGAATTGAAAATAATAGTCATATGCTAGAAATTACGTGTTAAGTTGCGATTTTATGGGTATTTAAGCTTTTTAGGCACTTTCGCGCATAAAATAGCTCAACCTTGATTCTTTTTGCACGAAACATGGCACACAACTCTATTTGGTATATATAATTGTGTTGAGGTGGTTAGAATAGAAAATCATCGTCATATGCTAGCAATTACTTGTTAAGTTGCGATTTTATGGGTTTATTAGCTTTTTTGGCACTTTCGCGTATAAAGTAGCTCAAACTTGGTGTGTTTTGCACAAAACTTTGCACACAAAATTATTTGGTATATATTATTGTGTTGAAGTGGTTAGAATTGAAAATAATAGTCATATCCTACAAATTACGTGTTAAGTTGTGATTTTATGGGTTTTAAAGAATTTTTGGCACTTTCGCGCATAAAGTAGCTCGAACTTGGTACTTTTTGCTCGAAACATTGCACACAACACTATTTGGTATATATTATTGTGTTGAAGTGGTTAGAATTGAAAATCATCGTCATATGCTAGAGATTACGTGTGAAGTTGCGATTTTATGGGTTTTTAAGATTTTTTGGCACTTTCGCGCATAAAGTAGCTCGAACTTGGTACTTTTTGCACGAAACATTGCACACAACACTATTTGGTCTATATTATTGTGTTGAAGTGGTTAGAATTGAAAATCATCGTCATTTGCTAGAGATTACGTGTGAAGTTGCGATTTTATGGGTTTTTAAGCTTTTTTTGGCACTTTTGCGCATAATGTAGCTCAAACTTGGTTTGTTTTGCACGAAACTTGGCACACAACACTATATGGTATATATTATTGTGTTGAAGTGGTTAGAATTGAAAATAATAGTCATATGCTAGAAAAAGTAGCGATTTTATGGGTTTTTAAGCTTTTTTGGCACTTTCGCGCATAAAGTAGCTCAAACTTGGTTTGTTTTGCACGAAACTTTGCATACAACACTATTTGGTATATATTATTGTGTTGAAGTGGTTAGAATTGAAAATAATAGTCATATGCTAGAAATTACGTGTTAAGTTGCGATTTTATGGGTTTTTAAGTTTTTTTGGCACTTTCGCGCATAAAGTAGCTCAAACTTGATTTGTTTTGCTCGAAACATGGCACACAACACTATTTGGTATATATTATTGTGTTGAAGTTGTTAGAATTGAAAATAATAGTCATATCCTACAAATTACGTGTTAAGTTGCGATTTTATGGGTTTTTAAGCTTTTTTTGGCACTTTCGCGCATAAAGTAGCTCGAACTTGGTACTTTTTGCACGAAACATTGCACACAACACTATTTGGTCTATATTATTGTGTTGAAGTGGTTAGAATTGAAAATCATCGTCATTTGCTAGAGATTACGTGTGAAGTTGCGATTTTATGGGTTTTTAAGCTTTTTTTGGCACTTTTGCGCATAATGTAGCTCAAACTTGGTTTGTTTTGCACGAAACTTGGCACACAACACTATATGGTATATATTATTGTGTTGAAGTGGTTAGAATTGAAAATAATAGTCATATGCTAGAAAAAGTAGCGATTTTATGGGTTTTTAAGCTTTTTTGGCACTTTCGCGCATAAAGTAGCTCAAACTTGGTTTGTTTTGCACGAAACTTTGCATACAACACTATTTGGTATATATTATTGTGTTGAAGTGGTTAGAATTGAAAATAATAGTCATATGCTAGAAATTACGTGTTAAGTTGCGATTTTATGGGTTTTTAAGTTTTTTTGGCACTTTCGCGCATAAAGTAGCTCAAACTTGATTTGTTTTGCTCGAAACATGGCACACAACACTATTTGGTATATATTATTGTGTTGAAGTTGTTAGAATTGAAAATAATAGTCATATCCTACAAATTACGTGCTAAGTTGCGATTTTATGGGTTTTTAAGCTTTTTTGGCACTTTCGCGCATAAAGTAGCTCGAACTTGGTACTTTTTGCACGAAACATTGCACACAACACTATTTGGTATATATTATTGTGTTGAAGTGGTTAGAATTGAAAATCATCGTCATTTGCTAGAGATTACGTGTGAAGTTGCGATTTTATGGGTTTTTAAGCTTTTTTTGGCACTTTTGCGCATAATGTAGCTCAAACTTGGTTTGTTTTGCACGAAACTTGGCACACAACACTATATGGTATATATTATTGTGTTGAAGTGGTTAGAATTGAAAATAATAGTCATATGCTAGAAAAAGTAGCGATTTTATGGGTTTTTAAGCTTTTTTGGCACTTTCGCGCATAAAGTAGCTCAAACTTGGTTTGTTTTGCACGAAACTTTGCATACAACACTATTTGGTATATATTATTGTGTTGAAGTGGTTAGAATTGAAAATAATAGTCATATGCTAGAAATTACGTGTTAAGTTGCGATTTTATGGGTTTTTAAGTTTTTTTGTCACTTTCGCGCATAAAGTAGCTCAAACTTGATTTGTTTTGCTCGAAACATGGCACACAACACTATTTGGTATATATTATTGTGTTGAAGTTGTTAGAATTGAAAATAATAGTCATATCCTACAAATTACGTGTTAAGTTGCGATTTTATGGGTTTTTAAGCTTTTTTGGCACTTTCGCGCATAAAGTAGCTCGAACTTGGTACTTTTTGCACGAAACATTGCACACAACACTATTTGGTATATATTATTGTGTTGAAGTGGTTAGAATTGAAAATCATCGTCATTTGCTAGAGATTACGTGTGAAGTTGCGATTTTATGGGTTTTTAAGCTTTTTTTGGCACTTTTGCGCATAATGTAGCTCAAACTTGGTTTGTTTTGCACGAAACTTGGCACACAACACTATATGGTATATATTATTGTGTTGAAGTGGTTAGAATTGAAAATAATAGTCATATGCTAGAAAAAGTAGCGATTTTATGGGTTTTTAAGCTTTTTTGGCACTTTCGCGCATAAAGTAGCTCAAACTTGGTTTGTTTTGCAAGAAACTTTGCATACAACACTATTTGGTATATATTATTGTGTTGAAGTGGTTAGAATTGAAAATAATAGTCATATGCTAGAAATTACGTGTTAAGTTGCGATTTTATGGGTTTTTAAGTTTTTTTGGCACTTTCGCGCATAAAGTAGCTCAAACTTGATTTGTTTTGCTCGAAACATGGCACACAACACTATTTGGTATATATTATTGTGTTGAAGTTGTTAGAATTGAAAATAATAGTCATATCCTACAAATTACGTGCTAAGTTGCGATTTTATGGGTTTTTAAGCTTTTTTGGCACTTTCGCGCATAAAGTAGCTCGAACTTGGTACTTTTTGCACGAAACATTGCACACAACACTATTTGGTATATATTATTGTGTTGAAGTGGTTAGAATTGAAAATCATCGTCATTTGCTAGAGATTACGTGTGAAGTTGCGATTTTATGGGTTTTTAAGCTTTTTTTGGCACTTTTGCGCATAATGTAGCTCAAACTTGGTTTGTTTTGCACGAAACTTGGCACACAACACTATATGGTATATATTATTGTGTTGAAGTGGTTAGAATTGAAAATAATAGTCATATGCTAGAAAAAGTAGCGATTTTATGGGTTTTTAAGCTTTTTTGGCACTTTCGCGCATAAAGTAGCTCAAACTTGGTTTGTTTTGCACGAAACTTTGCATACAACACTATTTGGTATATATTATTGTGTTGCAGTGGTTAGAATTGAAAATAATAGTCATATGCTAGAAATTACGTGTTAAGTTGCGATTTTATGGGTTTTTAAGTTTTTTTGTCACTTTCGCGCATAAAGTAGCTCAAACTTGATTTGTTTTGCTCGAAACATGGCACACAACACTATTTGGTATATATTATTGTGTTGAAGTTGTTAGAATTGAAAATAATAGTCATATCCTACAAATTACGTGTTAAGTTGCGATTTTATGGGTTTTTAAGCTTTTTTGGCACTTTCGCGCATAAAGTAGATCAAACTTGGTTTGTTTTGCAAGAAACTTGGCACATAACACTATTTTATGCATTTTTTCAAGCTTTTTTCGCACTTTCGCGCATAAAGTAGCTCAAACTTGATTTGTTTTACATGAAACATGGCCCACAAAACTATTTGGTATACATTATTGTGTTGAAGTTGTTAGAATTGAAAATAATAGTCTTATGATAGAAATTAAGTGTTAAGTTGCGATTTTATGGGCTTTTAAGCTTTTTTGGCACTTTCGCGCATAAAGTAGCTCAAACTTGGTTTGTTTTGCACGAAATTTTGCACACAACACTATTTTGTATATATTATTGTGTTGAAGTGGTTAGAATTGAACATCATCGTCATATGCTGGAGATTACGTGTTAAGTTGCGATTTTATGGGTTTTTAAGATTTTTTGGCACTTTCGCGCATAAAGTAGCTCGAACTTGGTACTTTTTGCACGAAACATTGCACACAACACTATTTGGTATATATTATTGTGTTGAAGTGGTTTGAATTGAAAATCGTCGTCATATGCTAGAGATTACGTGTGAAGTAGCGATTTTTTGGGTTTTTAAGCTTTTTTTGGCACTTTTGCGCATAATGTAGCTCAAACTTGGTTTGTTTTGCACGAAACTTGGCACACAACACTATATGGTATATATTATTGTGTTGAAGTGGTTAGAATTGAAAATAATAGTCATATGCTAGAAAAAGTAGCGATTTTATGGGTTTTTAAGATTTTTTGGCACTTTCGCGCATAAAGTAGCTCAAACTTGGTTTGTTTTGCACGAAACTTTGCACACAACACTATTTGGTATATATTATTGTGTTGAAGTGGTTAGAATTGAAAATAATAGTCATATGCTAGAAATTACGTGTTAAGTTGCGATTTTATGGGTTTTTAAGTTTTTTTGGCACTTGTCGCGCATAAAGTAGCTCAAACTTGATTTGTTTTGCTCGAAACATGGCACACAACACTATTTGGTATGTATTATTGTGTTGAAGTTGTTAGAATTGAAAATAATAGTCATATCCTACAAGTTACGTGTTAAGTTGCGATTTTATGGGGTTTTTAAGCTTTTTAGGCACTTTCGCGCATAAAGTAGCTCAAACTTGATTTGTTTTGCACGAAACTAGCGCACAACACTATTTGGTATATATTATTGTGTTGAAGTGGTTAGATTTGAAAATAAAAGTCATATGCTAGAAATTACGTGTTAAGTTGCGATTTTATGGGTATTTAAGCTTTTTAGGCACTTTCGCCCATAAAATAGCTCAAACTTGATTCTTTTTGCACGGAACATTGCACACAACTCTATTTGGTATATATAAGTGTGTTGAGGTGGTTAGAATTGAAAATCATCGTCATATGCTAGAAATTACTTGTTAAGTTGCGGTTTTATGGGTTTATTAGCTTTTTTGGCACTTTATCGCATAAAGTAGCTCAAACTTGGTGTGTTTTGCACAAAACTGTGCACACAAAAATATTTGGTATATATTATTGTGTTGAAGTGGTTAGAATTGAAAATAAAGTCATATCCTACAAATTACGTGTTAAGTTGCGATTTTATGGGTTTTTAAGAATTTTTGGCACTTTCGCGCATAAAGTAGCTCGAACATGGTACTTTTTGCACGAAACATTGCACACAACACTATTTGGTATATTTTATTGTGTTGAAGTGGTTAGAATTGAAAATCATCGTCATATGCTAGAGATTACGTGTGAAGTTGCGATTTTATGGGTTTTTAAGCTTTTTTCGGCACTTTTGCGCATAATGTAGCTCAAACTTGGTTTGTTTTGCACGAAACTTGGCACACAACACTATATGGTATATATTATTGTGTTGAAATGTTTAGAATTGAAAATAATAATCCTATGCTAGAAAAAGTAGCGATTTTATGGGTTTTAAAGCTTTTTTTGGCACTTTCGTGCATAAAGTAGCTCAAACTTGGTTTGTTTTGCACGAAACTTGGCACATAACACTATTTTACGCATTTTTTAAGCTTTTTTGCACTTTCGCGCATAAAGTAGCTCAAACTTGATTTGTTTTACATGAAACATGGCCCACAAAACTATTTGGTACATATTATTGTGTTGAAGTTGTTAGAATTGAAAATAATAGTCTTATGCTATAGATTACGTGTTAAGTTACGATTTTTATGGGTTTTTAAGTTTTTTTGGCACTTTCGCGCATAAAGTAGCTCAAACTTGATTTGTTTTGCTCGAAACATGGCACACAACACTATGTGGTATATATTATTGTGTTGAAGTTGTTAGAATTGAAAATAATAGTCATATCCTACAAATTACGTGTTAAGTTGCGATTTTATGGATTTTTAAGCTTTTTTGGCTCTTTCGCGCATAAAGTAGATCAAACTTGGTTGTTTTGCAAGAAACATGGCACATAACACTATTTTATGCATTTTTCAAGCTTTTTTCGCACTTTCGCGCATAAAGTAGCTCAAACTTGTTTTGTTTTACATGAACATGGCCCACAAAACTATTTGGTATATATTATTGTGTTGAAGTTGTTAGAATTGAAAATTATAGTCTTATGATAGAAATTACGTGTTAAGTTGCGATTTTATGGGCTTTTAAGCTTTTTTGGCACTTTCGCGCATAAAGTAACTCAAACTTGGTTTGTTTTGCACGAAATTTAGCACACAACACTATTTTGTATATATTATTGTGTTGAAGTGGTTAGAATTGAACATCATCGTCATATGCTGGAGATTACGTGTTAAGTTTCGATTTTATGGGTTTTTAAGATTTTTTGGCACTTTCGCCCATAAAGTAGCACGAACTTGGTACTTTTTGCACGAAACTTTGCACACAACACTATTTGGTATAAATTATTGTGTTGAAGTGGTTTGAATTGAAAATCGTCGTCATATGCTAGAGATTACGTGTGAAGTTGCGATTTTATGGGTTTTTAAGCTTTTTTTGGCACTTTTGCGCATAATGTAGCTCAAACTTGGTTTGTTTTGCACGAAACTTGGCACACAACACTATATGCTATATATTATTGTGTTGAAGTGGTTAGAATTGAAAATAATAGTCATATGCTAGAAAAAGTAGTGATTTTATGGGTTTTTAAGAATTTTTGGCACTTTCGCGCATAAAGTAGCTCAAACTTGATTTGTTTTGCACGAAACTTAGCGCACAACACTATTTGGTATATATTATTGTGTTGAAGTGGTTAGATTTGAAAATAAAAGTCATATGCTAGAAATTACGTGTTAAGTTGCGATTTTATGGGTATTTAAGCTTTTTAGGCACTTTCGCGCATAAAATTGCTCAAACTTGATTCTTTTTGCACGAAACTTTGCACACAACTCTATTTGGTATATATAATTGTGTTGAGGTGGTTAGAATTGAAAATCATCGTCATATGCTAGAAATTACTTGTTAAGTTGCGATTTTATGGGTTTATTAGCTTTTTTGGCACTTTCGCGCATAAAGTAGCTCAAACTTTGTGTGTTTTGCACAAAACTTTGCACACAAAAATATTTGGTATATATTATTGTGTTGAAGTGGTTAGAATTTAAAATAATAGTCATATCCTACAAATTACGTGTTAAGTTGCGATTTTATGGGTTTTTAAGAATTTTTGGCACTTTCGCGCATAAAGTAGCTCGAACATGGTACTTTTTGCACGAAACATTGCACACAACACTATTTGGTATATATTATTGTGTTGAAGTGGTTAGAATTGAAAATCATCGTCATATGCTAGAGATTACGTGTGAAGTTGCGATTTTATGGGTTTTTAAGCTTTTTTTGGCACTTTTGCGCATAATGTAGCTCAAACTTGGTTTGTTTTGCACGAAACTTGGCACACAACACTATATGGTATATATTATTGTGTTGAAGTGGTTAGAATTGAAAATAATAATCATATGCTAGAAAAAGTAGCGATTTTATGGGTTTTAAAGCTTTTTTGGCACTTTCGCGCATAAAGTAGCTCAAACTTGGTTTGTTTTGCACGAAATTTAGCACACAACACTATTTTGTATATAGTATTGTGTTGAAGTGGTTAGAATTGAACATCATCGTCATATGCTGGAGATTACGTGTTAAGTTTCGATTTTATGGGTTTTTAAGATTTTTTGGCACTTTCGCGCATAAAGTAGCACGAACTTGGTACTTTTTGCACGAAACTTTGCACACAACACTATTTGGTATATATTATTGTGTTGAAGTGGTTTGAATTGAAAATCGTCGTCATATGCTAGAGATTACGTGTGAAGTTGTGATTTTTTGGGTTTTTAAGCTTTTTTTGGCACTTTTGCGCATAATGTAGCTCAAACTTGGTTTATTTTGCACGAAACTTGGCACACAACACTATATGGTATATATTATTGTGTTGAAGTGGTTAGAATTGAAAATAATAGTCATATGCTAGAAAAAGTAACGATTTTATGGGTTTTTAAGCTTTTTTGGCACTTTCGCGCATAAAGTAGCTCAAACCTTGGTTTGTTTTGCACGAAACTTTGCACACAACACTATTTGGTATATATTATTGTGTTGAAGTGGTTAGAATTGAAAATAATAGTCATATGCTAGAAATTACGTGTTAAGTTGCGATTTTATGGGTTTTTAAGTTTTTTTTGGCACTTTCGCGCATAAAGTAGCTCAAAGTTGATTTGTTTTGCTCGAAACATGGCACACAACACTATTTGGTATATATTATTGTGTTGAAGTTGTTAGAATTGAAAATAATAGTCATATCCTACAAATTACGTGTTAAGTTGCGATTTTATGGATTTTTAAGCTTTTTTTGGCTCTTTCGCGCATAAAGTAGATCAAACTTGGTTTGTTTTGCAAGAAACATGGCACATAACACTATTTTATGCATTTTTCAAGCTTTTTTCGCACTTTCGCGCATAAAGTAGCTCAAACTTGTTTTGTTTTACATGAAACATGGCCCACAAAACTATTGGTATATATTATTGTGTTGAAGTTGTTAGAATTGAAAATTATAGTCTTATGATAGAAATTACGTGTTAAGTTGCGATTTTATGGGCTTTTAAGCTTTTTTGGCACTTTCGCGCATAAAGTAGCTTAAACTTGGTTTGTTTTGCACGAAATTTAGCACACAACACTATTTTGTATATATTATTGTGTTGAAGTGGTTAGAATTGAACATCATCGTCATATGCTGGAGATTACGTGTTAAGTTTCGATTTTATGGGTTTTTAAGATTTTTTGGCACTTTCGCGCATAAAGTAGCACGAACTTGGTACTTTTTGCACGAAACTTTGCACACAACACTATTTGGTATATATTATTGTGTTGAAGTGGTTTGAATTGAAAATCGTCGTCATATGCTAGAGATTACGTGTGAAGTTGCGATTTTTTGGGTTTTTAAGCTTTTTTTGGCACTTTTGCGCATAATGTAGCTCAAACTTGGTTTGTTTTGCACGAAACTTGGCACACAACACTATATGCTATATATTATTGTGTTGAAGTGGTTAGAATTGAAAATAATAGTCATATGCTAGAAAAAGTAGCGATTTTATGGGTTTTTAAGCTTTTTTGGCACTTTCGCGCATAAAGTAGCTCAAACTTGATTTGTTTTGCACGAAACTTTGCACACAACACTATTTGGTATATATTATTGTGTTGATGTGGTTAGAATTGAAAATAATAGTCATATGCTAGAAATTACGTGTTAAGTTGCGATTTTATGGGTTTTTAAGTTTTTTTGGCACTTTCCGCGCATAAAGTAGCTCAAACTTGATTTGTTTTGCTCGAAACATGGCACACAACACTATTTGGTATATGTTATTGTGTTGAAGTTGTTAGAATTAAAATATAGTCATATCCTACAAATTACGTGTTATGTTGCGATTTATGGGTTTTTAAGCTTTTTTGGCACTTTCGCGCATAAAGTAGATCAAACTTGGTTTGTTTTGCAAGAAACTTTGCACACAACACTATTTGGTATATATTGATGTGTTCAAGTGGTTAGAATTGAAAATAAGAGTCATATGCTAGAAATTACGTGTTAAGTTGCGATTTTATGGGTATTTAAGCTTTTTAGGCAATTTCGCGCATAAAATAGCTCAAACTTGATATTCTTTTTGCACGAAACTTTGCACACAACTCTATTTGGTATATATAATTGTGTTGAGGTGGTTAGAATAGAAAATCATCGTCATATGCTAAAAATTACTTGTTAAGTTGCGATTTTATGGGTTTATTAGCTTTTTTGGCACTTTCGCGTATAAAGTAGCTCAAACTTGGTGTGTTTTGCACAAAACTTTGCACACAAAAATATTTGGTATATATTATTGTGTTGAAGTGGTTAGAATTGAAAATAATAGTCATATCCTACAAATTACGTGTTAAGTTGCGATTTTATGGGTTTTAAAGAATTTTTGGCACTTTCGCGCATAAAGTAGCTCGAACATGGTACTTTTTGCACGAAACGTTGCACACCAACACTATTTGGTATATATTATTGTGTTGAAGTGGTTAGAATTGAAAATCATCGTCATATGCTAGAGATTACGTGTGAAGTTGCGATTTTATGGGTTTTTAAGCTTTTTTCGGCACTTTTGCGCATAATGTAGCTCAAACTTGGTTTGTTTTGCACGAAACTTGGCACACAACACTATATGGTATATATTATTGTGTTGAAGTGGTTTAGAATTGAAAATTAGAGTCATATGCTAGAAAAAGTAGCGATTTTATGGGTTTTTAACTTTTTTTGCACTTTCGCGCACAAAGTAGCTCAAACTTGGTTTGTTTTGCACGAAACTTGGCACATAACACTATTTTATGCATTTTTTAAGCTTTTTTTGCACTTTCGCGCATAAAGTAGCTCAAAATTGATTTTTTTTACATGAAATATGGCCCAAAAAACAATTTGGTATATATTATTGTGTTGAAGTTGTTAGAATTGAAAATAATAGTCTTATGTTAGAAATTACGTGTTAAGTTGCGATTTTATGGGTTTTTAAGATTTTTTGGCACTTTCGCGCATAAAGTAGCTCGAACTTGGTACTTTTTGCACGAAACTTTGCACAACAACACTATTTGGTATATATTATTATGTTGAAGTGGTTAGAATTGAAAATCATCGTCATATGCTAGAGATTACGTGTGAAGTAGCGATTTTTTGGGTTTTTAAGCTTTTTTTTGGCACTTTTGCGCATAATGTAGCTCAAACTTGGTTTGTTTTGCACGAAACTTGGCACACAACACTATATGGTATATATTATTGTGTTGAAGTGGTTAGAATTGAAAATAATAGTCATATGCTAGAAAAAGTAGCGATTTTATGGGTTTTTAAGCTTTTTTGGTACTTTCGCGCATAAAGTAGCTCAAACTTGGTTTGTTTTGCACGAAACTTTGCACACAACACTATTTGGTATATATTATTGTGTTGAAGTGGTTAGAATTGAAAATAATAGTCATATGCTATAAATTACGTGTTAAGTTGCGATTTTATGGGGTTTTTAAGTTTTTTTGGCACTTTCGCGCATAAAGTAGCTCAAACTTGATTGTTTTGCTCGAAACATGGCACACAACACTATTTGGTATGTATTATTGTGTTGAAGTTGTTAGAATTGAAAATAATAGTCATATCCTACAAGTTACGTGTTAAGTTGCGATTTTATGGGTTTTTAAGCTTTTTAGGCACTTTCGCGCATAAAGTAGCTCAAACTTGATTTGTTTTGCACGAAACTAGCGCACAACACTATTTGGTATATATTATTGTGTTGAAGTGGTTAGATTTGAAAATAAAAGTCATATGCTAGAAATTACGTGTTAAGTTGCGATTTTATGGGTATTTAAGCTTTTTAGGCACTTTCGCGCATAAAATAGCTCAAACTTGATTCTTTTTGCACGAAACATTGCACACAACTCTATTTGGTATATATAAGTGTGTTGAGGTGGTTAGAATTGAAAATCATCGTCATATGCTAGAAATTACTTGTTAAGTTGCGATTTTATGGGTTTATTAGCTTTTTTGGCACTTTATCGCATAAAGTAGCTCAAACTTGGTGTGTTTTGCACAAAACTTTGCACACAAAAATATTTGGTATATATTATTGTGTTGAAGTGGTTAGAATTGAAAATAATAGTCATATCCTACAAATTACGTGTTAAGTTGCGATTTTATGGGTTTTTAAGAATTTTTGGCACTTTCGCGCATAAAGTAGCTCGAACATGGTACTTTTTGCACGAAACATTGCACACAACACTATTTGGTATATTTTATTGTGTTGAAGTGGTTAGAATTGAAAATCATCGTCATATGCTAGAGATTACGTGTGAAGTTGCGATTTTATGGGTTTTTAAGCTTTTTTTGGCACTTTTGCGCATAATGTAGCTCAAACTTGGTTTGTTTTGCACGAAACTTGGCACACAACACTATATGGTATATATTATTGTGTTGAAATGGTTAGAATTGAAAATAATAATCATATGCTAGAAAAAGTAGCGATTTTATGGGTTTTAAAGCTTTTTTGGCACTTTCGTGCATAAAGTAGCTCAAACTTGGTTTGTTTTGCACGAAACTTGGCACATAACACTATTTTATGCATTTTTTAAGCTTTTTTGCACTTTCGCCGCATAAAGTAGCTCAAACTTGATTTGTTTTACATGAAACATGGCCCACAAAACTATTTGGTATATATTATTGTGTTGAAGTTGTTAGAATTGAAAAATAATAGTCTTATGCTATAGATTACGTGTTAAGTTACGATTTTATGGGTTTTTAAGATTTTTTGGCACTTTCGCGCATAAAGTAGCTCGAACTTGGTACTTTTTGCACGAAACATTGCACACAACACTATTTGGTATATATTATTGTATTGAAGTGGTTAGAATTGAAAATCATCGTCATTTGCTAGAGATTACGTGTGAAGTTGCGATTTTTTGGGTTTTTAAGCTTTTTTTTGCACTTTTGCGCATAATGTAGCTCAAACTTGGTTTATTTTGCACGAAACTTGGCACACAACACTATATGGTATATATTATTGTGTTGAAGTGGTTAGAATTGAAAATAATAGTCATATGCTAGAAAAAGTAGCGATTTTATGGGTTTTTAAGCTTTTTTGGCACTTTCGCGCATAAAGTAGCTTAAACTTGGTTTGTTTTGCACGAAATTTTGCATACAACACTATTTGGTAAATATTATTGTGTTGAAGTGGTTAGAATTGAAAATAATAGTCATATGCTAGAAATTACGTGTTAAGTTGCGATTTTATGGGTTTTTAAGTTTTTTTGGCACTTTCGCGCATAAAGTAGCTCAAAGTTGATTTGTTTTGCTCGAAACATGCACACAACACTATTTGGTATATATTATTGTGTTGAAGTTGTTAGAATTGAAAATAATAGTCATATCCTACAAATTACGTGTTAAGTTGCGATTTTATGGATTTTTAAGCTTTTTTGGCTCTTTCGCGCATAAAGTAGATCAAACTTGGTTTGTTTTGCAAGAAACATGGCACATAACACTATTTTATGCATTTTTCAAGCTTTTTTCGCACTTTCGCGCATAAAGTAGCTCAAACTTGTTTTGTTTTACATGAAACATGGCCCACAAAACTATTTGGTATATATTATTGTGTTGAAGTTGTTAGAATTGAAAATTATAGTCTTATGATAGAAATTACGTGTTAAGTTGCGATTTTATGGGCTTTTAAGCTTTTTTGGCACTTTCGCGCATAAAGTAGCTCAAACTTGGTTTGTTTTGCACGAAATTTAGCACACAACACTATTTTGTATATATTATTGTGTTGAAGTGGTTAGAATTGAACATCATCGTCATATGCTGGAGATTGCGTGTTAAGTTTCGATTTTATGGGTTTTTAAGATTTTTTGGCACTTTCGCGCATAAAGTAGCACGAACTTGGTACTTTTTGCACGAAACTTTGCACACAACACTATTTGGTATATATTATTGTGTTGAAGTGGTTTGAATTGAAAATCGTCGTCATATGCTAGAGATTACGTGTGAAGTTGTGATTTTTTGGGTTTTTAAGCTTTTTTTGGCACTTTTGCGCATAATGTAGCTCAAACTTGGTTTATTTTGCACGAAACTTGGCACACAACACTATATGGTATATATTATTGTGTTGAAGTGGTTAGAATTGAAAATAATAGTCATATGCTAGAAAAAGTAGCGATTTTATGGGTTTTTAAGCTTTTTTGGCACTTTCGCGCATAAAGTAGCTTAAACTTGGTTTGTTTTGCACGAAATTTTGCATACGACACTATTTGGGTATATATTATTGTGTTGAAGTGGTTAGAATTGAAAATAATAGTCATATGCTAGAAATTACGTGTTAAGTTGCGATTTTATGGGTTTTTAAGTTTTTTTGGCACTTTCGCGCATAAAGTAGCTCAAAGTTGATTTGTTTTGCTCGAAACATGGCACACAACACTATTTGGTATATATTATTGTGTTGAAGTTGTTAGAATTGAAAATAATAGTCATATCCTACAAATTACGTGTTAAGTTGCGATTTTATGGATTTTTAAGCTTTTTTGGCTCTTTCGCGCATAAAGTAGATCAAACTTGGTTTGTTTTGCAAGAAACATGGCACATAACACTATTTTATGCATTTTTCAAGCTTTTTTCGCACTTTCGCGCATAAAGTAGCTCAAACTTGTTTTGTTTTACATGAAACATGGCCCACAAAACTATTTGGTATATATTATTGTGTTGAAGTTGTTAGAATTGAAAATTATAGTCTTATGATAGAAATTACGTGTTAAGTTGCGATTTTATGGGCTTTTAAGCTTTTTTTGGCACTTTCGCGCATAAAGTAGCTCAAACTTGGTTTGTTTTGCACGAAATTTAGCACACAACACTATTTTGTATATATTATTGTGTTGAAGTGGTTAGAATTGAACATCATCGTCATATGCTGGAGATTGCGTGTTAAGTTTCGATTTTATGGGTTTTTAAGATTTTTTGGCACTTTCGCGCATAAAGTAGCACGAACTTGGTACTTTTTGCACGAAACTTTGCACACAACACTATTTGGTATATATTATTGTGTTGAAGTGGTTTGAATTGAAAATCGTCGTCATATGCTAGAGATTACGTGTGAAGTTGTGATTTTTTGGGTTTTTAAGCTTTTTTTGGCACTTTTGCGCATAATGTAGCTCAAACTTGGTTTATTTTGCACGAAACTTGGCACACAACACTATATGGTATATATTATTGTGTTGAAGTGGTTAGAATTGAAAATAATAGTCATATGCTAGAAAAAGTAGCGATTTTATGGGTTTTTAAGCTTTTTTGGCACTTTCGCGCATAAAGTAGCTTAAACTTGGTTTGTTTTGCACGAAATTTTGCATACGACACTATTTGGTATATATTATTGTGTTGAAGTGGTTAGAATTGAAAATAATAGTCATATGCTAGAAATTACGTGTTAAGTTGCGATTTTATGGGTTTTTAAGTTTTTTTGGCACTTTCGCGCATAAAGTAGCTCAAAGTTGATTTGTTTTGCTCGAAACATGGCACACAACACTATTTGGTATATATTATTGTGTTGAAGTTGTTAGAATTGAAAATAATAGTCATATCCTACAAATTACGTGTTAAGTTGCGATTTTATGGATTTTTAAGCTTTTTTGGCTCTTTCGCGCATAAAGTAGATCAAACTTGGTTTGTTTTGCAAGAAACATGGCACATAACACTATTTTATGCATTTTTCAAGCTTTTTTTCGCACTTTCGCGCATAAAGTAGCTCAAACTTGTTTTGTTTTACATGAAACATGGCCCACAAAACTATTTGGTATATATTATTGTGTTGAAGTTGTTAGAATTGAAAATTATAGTCTTATGATAGAAATTACGTGTTAAGTTGCGATTTTATGGGCTTTTAAGCTTTTTTGGCACTTTCGCGCATAAAGTAGCTCAAACTTGGTTTGTTTTGCACGAAATTTAGCAAACAACACTATTTTGTATATATTATTGTGTTGAAGTGGTTAGAATTGAACATCATCGTCATATGCTGGAGATTGCGTGTTAAGTTTCGATTTTATGGGTTTTTAAGATTTTTTGGCACTTTCGCGCATAAAGTAGCACGAACTTGGTACTTTTTGCACGAAACTTTGCACACAACACTATTTGGTATATATTATTGTGTTGAAGTGGTTTGAATTGAAAATCGTCGTCATATGCTAGAGATTACGTGTGAAGTTGTGATTTTTTGGGTTTTTAAGCTTTTTTTTGGCACTTTTGCGCATAATGTAGCTCAAACTTGGTTTATTTTGCACGAAACTTGGCACACAACACTGTATGGTATATTATTGTGTTGAAGTGGTTAGAATTGAAAATAATAGTCATATGCTAGAAAAAGTAGCGATTTTATGGGTTTTTAAGCTTTTTTGGCACTTTCGCGCATAAAGTAGCTCAAACTTGGTTTGTTTTGCACGAAACTTTGCACACAACACTATTTGGTATATATTATTGTGTTGAAGTGGTTAGAATTGAAAATAATAGTCATATGCTAGAAATTACGTGTTAAGTTGCGATTTTATGGGTTTTTAGCTTTTTTGGCACTTTCGCGCATAAAGTAGATCAAACTTGGTTTGTTTTGCAAGAAACTTTGCACACAACACTATTTGGGTATACATTGATGTGTTCAAGTGGTTAGAATTGAAAATAAGAGTCATATGCTAGAAATTACGTGTTAAGTTGCGATTTTATGGGTATTTAAGCTTTTTAGGCAATTTCGCGCATAAAATAGCTCAAACTTGATTCTTTTTGCACGAAACTTTGCACACAACTCTATTTGGTATATATAATTGTGTTGAGGTGGTTAGAATAGAAAATCATCGTCATATGCTAGAAATTACTTGTTAAGTTGCGATTTTATGGGTTTATTAGCTTTTTTGGCACTTTATCGCATAAAGTAGCTCAAACTTGGTGTGTTTTGCACAAAACTTTGCACACAAAAATATTTGGTATATATTATTGTGTTGAAGTGGTTAGAATTGAAAATAATAGTCATATCCTACAAATTACGTGTTAAGTTGCGATTTTATGGGTTTTTAAGAATTTTTGGCACTTTCGCGCATAAAGTAGCTCGAACATGGTACTTTTTGCACGAAACATTGCACACAACACTATTTGGTATATTTTATTGTGTTGAAGTGGTTAGAATTGAAAATCATCGTCATATGCTAGAGATTACGTGTGAAGTTGCGATTTTATGGGTTTTTAAGCTTTTTTTGGCACTTTTGCGCATAATGTAGCTCAAACTTGGTTTGTTTTGCACGAAACTTGGCACACAACACTATATGGTATATATTATTGTGTTGAAATGGTTAGAATTGAAAATAATAATTCATATGCTAGAAAAAGTAGCGATTTTATGGGTTTTAAAGCTTTTTTGGCACTTTCGTGCATAAAGTAGCTCAAACTTGGTTTGTTTTGCACGAAACTTGGCACATAACACTATTTTATGCATTTTTTAAGCTTTTTTGCACTTTCGCGCATAAAGTAGCTCAAACTTGATTTGTTTTTACATGAAACATGGCCCACAAAACTATTTGGTATATATTATTGTGTTGAAGTTGTTAGAATTGAAAATAATAGTCTTATGCTATAGATTACGTGTTAAGTTACGATTTTATGGGTTTTTAAGATTTTTTGGCACTTTCGCGCATAAAGTAGCTCGAACTTGGTACTCTTTTGCACGAAACATTGCACACAACACTATTTGGTATATATTATTGTATTGAAGTGGTTAGAATTGAAAATCATCGTCATTTGCTAGAGATTACGTGTGAAGTTGCGATTTTTTGGGTTTTTAAGCTTTTTTTGGCACTTTTGCGCATAATGTAGCTCAAACTTGGTTTATTTTGCACGAAACTTGGCACACAACACTATATGGTATATATTATTGTGTTGAAGTGGTTAGAATTGAAAATAATAGTCATATGCTAGAAAAAGTAGCGATTTTATGGGTTTTTAAGCTTTTTTGGCACTTTCGCGCATAAAGTAGCTTAAACTTGGTTTGTTTTGCACGAAATTTTGCATACAACACTATTTGGTAAATATTATTGTGTTGAAGTGGTTAGAATTGAAAATAATAGTCATATGCTAGAAATTACGTGTTAAGTTGCGATTTTATGGGTTTTTAAGTTTTTTTGGCACTTTCGCGCATAAAGTAGCTCAAAGTTGATTTGTTTTGCTCGAAACATGGCACACAACACTATTTGGTATATATTATTGTGTTGAAGTTGTTAGAATTGAAAATAATAGTCATATCCTACAAATTACGTGTTAAGTTGCGATTTTATGGATTTTTAAGCTTTTTTGGCTCTTTCGCGCATAAAGTAGATCAAACTTGGTTTGTTTTGCAAGAAACATGGCACATAACACTATTTTATGCATTTTTCAAGCTTTTTTCGCACTTTCGCGCATAAAGTAGCTCAAACTTGTTTTGTTTTACATGAAACATGGCCCACAAAACTATTTGGTATATATTATTGTGTTGAAGTTGTTAGAATTGAAAATTATAGTCTTATGATAGAAATTACGTGTTAAGTTGCGATTTTATGGGCTTTTAAGCTTTTTTGGCACTTTCGCGCATAAAGTAGCTCAAACTTGGTTTGTTTTGCACGAAATTTAGCACACAACACTATTTTGTATATATTATTGTGTTGAAGTGGTTAGAATTGAACATCATCGTCATATGCTGGAGATTGCGTGTTAAGTTTCGATTTTATGGGTTTTTAAGATTTTTTGGCACTTTCGCGCATAAAGTAGCACGAACTTGGTACTTTTTGCACGAAACTTTGCACACAACACTATTTGGTATGTATTATTGTGTTGAAGTGGTTTGAATTGAAAATCGTCGTCATTATGCTAGAGATTACGTGTGAAGTTGTGATTTTTTGGGTTTTTAAGCTTTTTTTGGCACTTTTGCGCATAATGTAGCTCAAACTTGGTTTATTTTGCACGAAACTTGCACACAACACTATATGGTATATATTATTGTGTTGAAGTGGTTAGAATTGAAAATAATAGTCATATGCTAGAAAAAGTAGCGATTTTATGGGTTTTTAAGCTTTTTTTGGCACTTTCGCGCATAAAGTAGCTTAAACTTGGTTTGTTTTGCACGAAATTTTGCATACAACACTATTTGGTATATATTATTGTGTTGAAGTGGTTAGAATTGAAAATAATAGTCATATGCTAGAAATTACGTGTTAAGTTGCGATTTTATGGGTTTTTAAGTTTTTTTGGCACTTTCGCGCATAAAGTAGCTCAAAGTTGATTTGTTTTGCTCG
>NC_080059.1:21790964-21815437 GCF_026212465.1 Amaranthus tricolor | reverse complement strand
TATTTTCAATTCTAACAACTTCAACACAATAATATATATCCAAATAGTTTTGTGGGCCATGTTTCATGTAAAACAAATCAAGTTTGAGCTACTTTATGCGCGAAAGTGCGAAAAAAGGCTTGAAAAATGCATAAAGTAGTGTTATGTGCCAAGTTTCTTGCAAAACAAACCCAAGTTTGATCTACTTTATGCGCGAAAGTGCCAAAAAAAGCTTAAAAAACCCATAAAATCGCAACTTAACACGTAATTTGTAGGATATGACTATTATTTTCAATTCTAACAAACTTCAACACAATAATATATACCAAATAGTGTTGTGTGCCCATGTTTCAAGCAAAACAAATCAAGTTGAGCTACTTTATGCGCGAAAAGTGCCAAAAAAACTTAAAAACCCATAAAATCGCAACTTAACACGTAATTTCTAGCATATGACTATTATTTTCAATTCTAACCACTTAAACACAATTAATATATACCAAATAGGTTGTATGCAATGTTTCGTGCAAAACAAACCAAGTTGAGCTACTTTATGCGCGAAAGTGCCAAAAAAAGCTTAAAAACCCATAAAATCGCTACTTTTTCTAGCATATGACTATTATTTTCAATTCTAAACCACTTCAACACAATAATATATACCATATAGTGTTGTGTGCCACGTTTCGTGCAAAACAAACCAAGTTGCGCTACATTATGCGCAAAAGTGCCAAAAAAAGCATAAAAACCCAAAAAATCGCAACTTCACACGTAATCTCTAGCAAATGACTATGATTTTCAATTCTAACCACTTCAACACAATAATATATACCAAATAGTGTTGTGTGCAATGTTTCGTGCAAAAAGTTACAAGCTCCGAGCTACTTTATGCGCGAAAGTGCCAAAACAATCTTAAAAACCCATAAAATCGTAACTTAACACGTAATCTCTAGCATAAGACTATTATTTTCAATTCTAACAACTTCAACACAATAATATATACCAAATAGTTTTGTGGGCCATGTTTTCATGTAAAACAAATCAAGTTTAGGCTACTTTATGCGCGAAAGTGCGAAAAAAGCTTAAAAAATGCATAAAATAGTGTTATGTGCCAAGATTCGTGCAAAACAAACCAAGTTTGAGCTACTTTATGCGCGAAAGTGCCAAAAAAGCTTTAAAACCTATAAATCGCTACTTTTTCTAGCATATGATTATTATTTTCAATTCTAACCACTTCAACACAATAATATATACCATATAGTGTTGTGTGCCAAGTTTCGTGCAAAACAAACCAAGTTTGAGCTACATTATGCGCAAAAGTGCCAAAAAAAGCTTAAAAACCCATAAAATAGCAACTTTCACACGTAATCTCTAGCATATGACGATGATTTTCAATTCTAACCACTTCAGCACAATAATATATACCAAATAGTGTTGTGTGCAATGTTTCGTGCAAAAAGTACCATGTTCCGAGCTACTTTATGCGCGAAAGTGCCAAAAAATTCTTAAAAACCCCATAAAAATCGCAACTTAACACGTAATTTGTAGGATATGACTATTTTTTTCAATTCTAACCCACTTCAACACAATAATACTATACCAAATAGTGTTGTGCGCTAGTTTCGTGCAAAACAAAATCAAGTTTGAACTACTTTATGGCCGAAAGTGCCTAAAAAGCTTAAAAAACCCATAAAATCGCAACTTAACACGTAATTTGTAGGATATGACTATTATTTTCAATTCTAACAACTTCAACACAATAATATATACCAAATAGTGGTTGTGTGCCATGTTTCGAGGCAAAACAAATCATGTTTGAGCTACTTTATGCGCGAAAGTGCCAAAAAAACTTAAAAACCCATAAAATCGCAACTTAACACGTAATTTCTTAGCATATGACTATTATTTTCAATTCTAACCACTTCAACACAATAATATATACCAAATAGTGTTGTGTGCAAAGTTTTCGTGTAAAACCAACCAAGTTTGAGCTACTTTATGCGCGAAAGTGCCAAAAAAAGCTTAAAAACCCATAAAATCCGCTACTTTTTCTAGCATATGACTATTATTTTCAATTCTAACCACTTGAACACAATAATATATACCATATAGTGTTGTGTGCCAAGTTTCGTGCAAAACAAACCAAATTTGAGCTACATTATGCGCAACAAGTGCCAAAAAAAAGCTTAAAAACCCAAAAAAAAATCGCTACTTCACTCGTAATCTCTAGCATATGACGATGATTTTCAATTCTAACCACTTTCAACACAATAATATATACCAAATAGTGTTGTGTGCAAAGTTTCGTGCAAAAAGTACCAAGTTCGAGCTACTTTATGCGCGAAAGTGCCAAAAAAAATCTTAAAACCCATAAAATCGCAACTTAACACGTAATCTCCAGCATATGACGATGATGTTCAATTCTAACCACTTCAACACAATAATATATACAAAATAGTGTTGTGTGCAAAATTTCGTGCAAAACAAACCAAGTTTGAGCTACTTTATGCGCGAAAGTGCCAAAAAGAGCTTAAAAAAATGCATAAAATAGTGTTATGTGCCAAGTTTCGTGCAAAATAAACCAAGTTTGAGCTACTTTGTTGCGCGAAAGTGCCAAAAAAGTTTAAAAAACCCATAAAAATCGCTACTTTTTCAAGCATATGACTCTTATTTTCAATTCTAACCACTTCAACACAATAATATATACCATATAGTGTTGTGTGCCAAGTTTTCGTGCAAAACAAACCAAGTTTGAGCTACATTATGCGCAAAAGTGCCAAAAAAAGCTTAAAAAACCCATAAAATCGCAACTTGACACGTAATCTCTAGCATATGACGATGATTTTCAATTCTAACCCACTTCAACACAATAATATATACCAAATAGTGTTGTGTGCAATGTTTCGTGCAAAAAGTACCAAGTTCGAGCTACTTTATGCGCGAAAGTGCCAAAAATTCTTAAAAACCCATAAAATCGCAACTTAACACGTAATTTGTAGGATATGACTATTATTTTCAATTCTAACCACTTCAACACAATAAAATATACCAAATATTTTTGTGTGCAAAAGTTTTGTGCAAAACACACCAAGTTTGAGCTACTTTATGCGCGAAAGTGCCAAAAAAGCTAATAAACCCATAAAATCGCAACTTAACAAGTAATTTCTAGCATATGACGATAATTTTCAATTCTAACCACCTCAACACAATTATATATACCAAATAGAGTTGTGTGCAAAGTTTCGTGCAAAAAGAATCAAGTTTGAGCTATTTTATGCGCGAAAGTGCCTAAAAAGCTTAAATACCCATAAAATCGCAAACTTAAACACGTAATTTCTAGCATATGACTTTTATTTTCAAATCTAACCACTTCAACACAATAATATATACCAAATAGTGTTGTGCGCTAAGTTTCGTGCAAAACAAATCAAGTTTGAGTTACTTTATGCGCGAAAGTGCCAAAAAAGCTTAAAAAACCCATAAAATCGCTACTTTTTCTAGCATATGACTATTATTTTCTATTCTAACCACTTCAACACAATAATATATACCATATAGTGTTGTGTGCCAAGTTTTCGTGCAAAACAAACCAAGTTTGAGCTACATTATGCGCAAAAGTGCCAAAAAAAGCTTAAAAACCCAAAAAAATCGCAACTTCACACGTAATCTCTAGCATATGACGACGATTTTCAATTCAAACCACTTCAACACAATAAATATATACCAAATAGTGTTGTGTGCAAAGTTTCGTGCAAAAAGTACCAAGTTCGTGCTACTTTATGCGCGAAAGTGCCAAAAAATCTTAAAAACCCATAAAATCGCACACTTAACACGTAATCTCCAGCATATGACGATGATGTTCAATTCTAACCACTTCAACACAATAATATATACAAAATAGTGTTGTGTGCTAAATTTTCGTGCAAAAACAAACCAAGTTTGAGCTACTTTATGCGCGAAAGTACCAAAAAAGCTTAAAAGCCCATAACATCGCAACTTAACACGTAATTTCTATCATAAGAATATTATTTTCAATTCTAAACAACTTCAACACAAATAATATATACCAAATAGTTTTTGTGGGCCATGTTTCATGTAAAACAAATCAAGTTTGAGCTACTTTATGCGCGAAAGTGCGAAAAAAAGCTTGAAAAAATGCATAAAGTAGTGTTATGTGCCAAGTTTCTTGCAAAACAAACCAAGTTTGATCTACTTTATGCGCGAAAGTGCCAAAAAAGCTTAAAAACCCATAAAATCGCAACTTAACACGTAATTTGTAGGATATGACTATTATTTTCAATTCTAACAACTTCAACACAATAATATATACCAAATAGTGTTGTGTGCCATGTTTCGAGCAAAACAAATCAAGTTTGAGCTACTTTATGCGCGAAAGTGCCAAAAAAACTTAAAAACCCATAAAATCGCAACTTAACACGTAATTTCTAGCATATGACTATTACTTTCAATTCTAACCACTTCAATACAATAATATATACCAAATAGTGTTGTATGCCAAAGTTTCGTGCAAAACAAAACCAAGTTTGAGCTACTTTATGCGCGAAAGTGCCAAAAAAGCTTTAAAACCTATAAAATCGCTACTTTTTCTAGCATATGATTATTATTTTCAAATTCTAGCCAATTCAACACAATAATATATACCATATAGTGTTGTGTGTCAAGTTTCGTGCAAAACAAACCAAGTTTGAGCTACATTATGCGCAAAAGTGCCCAAAAAAAGCTTAAAAACCCATAAAATAGCAACTTCACACGTAATCTCTAGCATATGACGATGATTTTCAATTCTAACCACTTCAGCACAATAATATATACCAAATATTGTTGTGCGCTAAGTTTCGTGCAAAACAAATCAAGTTTGAGCTACTTTATGCCGCGAAAGTGCCTAAAAAGCTTAAAAAACCCATAAAATCACAACTTAACATGTAATTTCTAGCATATGACTATTATTTTCAATTCTAACAACTTCAACACAATAATATATACCAAATAGTGTTGTGTGCCATGTTTCATGCAACACAAATCAAGTTTGAGCTACTTTATGCGCGAAAGTGCCAAAAAAGCTTAAAAACCCATTAAATCGCAAACTTAACCACGTAATTTCTAGCATATGACAATGATTTTCAATTCTAACCACTTCAACACAATAATATATACCAAATAGTGTTGTGTGCAAAGTTTCGTGCAAAACAAATAAAGTTTGAGCTACTTTATGCACGAAAGTGCCTAAAAAGCTTTAAAACCAATAAAATCGCAACTGAACACGTAATTTCTAGCATATGACTATTATTTTCAATTCTAACAACTTCAACACAATAATATATACCAAATAGTGTTGTGTGCCATGTTTCATGAAAAACAAATCAAGTTTGAGCTACTTTATGCGCGAAAGTGCCAAAAAAGCGTAAAAACCCATAAAATCACAACTTAACACGTAATTTCTAGCATATGACTATTATTTTCAATTCTAACCACTTCAACACATCAATATATACCAAATAGTGTTTTGTGCAAAGTTTCTTGCAAAACAAACCAAGTTTGATCTACTTTATGCGCGAAAGTGCCAAAAAAGCTTTAAAACCCATAAATCGAAACATAACACGTAATTTGTAGGATATGACTTTATTTTCAATTCTAACAACTTCAACACAATAAATATATACCAAATAGTGTTGTGTGCCATGTTTCGAGCAAAACAAATCAAGTTTGAGCTACTTAGTGCGCGAAAGTGCCAAAAAAACTAAAAAACCCATAAAATCGCAACTTAACCACGTAATTTCTAGCATATGGACTATTATTTTCAATTATAACCACTTCAACACAATAATATATACCAAATAGTGTTGTGTGCAAAGTTTCGTGCAAAAAGAATCAAGTTTGAGCTATTTTATGCGCGAAAGTGCCTAAAAAGCTTAAATACCCATAAAATCGCAACTTAACACGTAATTTCTAGCATATGACTATTATTTTCAATTCTAACAACTTCAACACAATAATATATACCAAATATTGTTGTGTGCCATGTTTCATGCAAAACAAATCAAGTTTGAGCTACTTTTATGCGCGAAAGTGCCAAAAAAAAGCTTAAAAAACCCATAAAATCGCAACTTAACACGTAATTTCTAGCATATGACTATTATTTTAAATTCTAACCACTTCAACACAATAATATATACAAAATAGTGATGTGCGTCAAGTTTCGTGCAAAACAAACCAAGTTTTAGCTACTTTATTCGCGAAAGTGCCAAAAAAGCTTAAAGCCCATAAATCGAAATTTCACACGTAATTTCTAGTATATGACTATTATTTTCAATTCTAACATCTTCACACAATAATATATACCAAATAGTGTTGTGTTCCATGTTTCGTGCAAAACAAACCAAGTTTGAGCTACTTTATGCGCGAAAGTGCCAAAAAAAAAACCTTAAAAACCCATACAATCGCAACTTAACCACGTAAGTTTCTAGCATATGACTATTATTTTAAATTCTAACCACTTCAACACAATAATATATACCAAATAGTATTTTGTGTGCAAAGTTTCGTGCAAAACAAACCAAGTTTGAGCTACTTTAGGCGCGAAAGTGCCAAAAAAGCTTAAAAAACCCATAAAAATCGCTACTTTTTCTAGCATATGACTATTATTTTCAATTCTAACCACTTCAACACAATAATATATACCATATAGTGTTGTGTACCAAGTTTCGTGCAAAACAAACCAAGTTTGAGCTACATTATGCGCAAAAGTGCCAAAAAAAGCTTAAAAACCCATAAAATCGCAACTTCACACGTAATCTCTAGCATATGACGATGATTTTCAATTCTAACCACGTCAACACCATAATATATACCAAATAGTGTTGTGTGCAATGTTTCGTGCAAAAAGTACCATGTTCCGCTACTTTATGCGCGAAAATGCCAAAAATTCTTTAAAACCCATAAAATCGCAACTTAACACGTAATTTGTAGGATATGACTATTATTTTCAATTCTAACCACTTCAACACAATAATATATACCAAATATTTTTGTGTGCAAAGTTTTGTGCAAAACACACCAAGTTTGAGCTGCGAAAGTGCCAAAAAAGCTAATAAACCCATAAAAATCGCAACTTAACAAGTAATTTCTAGCATATGACGATGATTTTCAATTCTAACCACCTCAACACAATTATATATACCAAATAGAGTTGTGTGCAATGTTTCGTGCAAAAAGAATCAAGTTTGAGCTATTTTATTGCGCGAAAGTGCCTAAAAAGCTTAAATACCCCATAAAATCGCAACTTAACACGTAATTTCTAGCATATGACTTTTATTTTCAAATCTAACCACTTCAACACAATAATATATATACCAAATAGTGTTGTGCGCTAGTTTCGTGCAAAACAAATCAAGTTTGAGCTACTTTATGCGCGAAAGTGCCTAAAAAGCTTAAAAAACCCATAAAATCGCAACTTAACACGTAATTTGTAGGATATGACTATTATTTTCAATTCTAACAACTTCAACACAATAATATATACCAAATAGTGTTGTGTGCCATGTTTCGAGCCAAAACAAATCATGTTTGAGCTACTTTATGCGCGAAAGTGCCAAAAAAACATAAAAACCCATAAAATCGCAACTTAACACGTAATTTCTAGCATATGACTATTATTTTCAATTCTAACCCACTTCAACACAATAATATATACCAAATAGTGTTGTGTGCAATGTTTCGTGCAAAAAGTACCATGTTCGAGCTACTTTATGCGCGAAAGTGCCAAAAATTCTTAAAAACCCATAAAATCGCAACTTCACACGTAATTTGTAGGATATGACTATTATTTTCAGTTCTAACCACTTCAACACAATAATATATACCAAATATTTTTGTGTGCAAAGTTTTGTGCAAAACACACCAAGTTTGAGCTACTTTATGCGCGAAAGTGCCAAAAAAGCTAATAAACCCATAAAATCGCAACTTAACAAGTAATTTCTAGCATATGACGATGATTTTCAATTCTAACCCACCTCAACACAATTATATATACCAAATAGAGTTGTGTGCAATGTTTTCGTGCAAAAAGAATCAAGTTTGAGCTATTTTATGCGCGAAAGTGCCTAAAAAGCATAAATACCCATAAAATCGCAACTTAACACGTAATTTCTAGCATATGACTTTTATTTTCAAATCTAACCACTTCAACACCAATAATATATACCAAATAGTGTTTGTGCGCTAGTTTCTTGCAAAACAAATCAAGTTTGAGCTACTTTATGCGCGAAAGTGCCTCAAAAGCTTAAAAACCCATAAAATCGCAACTTAACACGTAATTTGTAGGATATGACTATTATTTTCAATTCTAACAACTTCAACACAATAATATATACCGAATAGTGTTGTGTGCCATGTTTCGAGCAAAACAAATCAAGTTTGAGCTACTTTATGCGCGAAAAGTGAAAAAAAAACTTAAAAACCCATAAAATCGCAACTTAACACGTAATTTTCTAGCATATGACTATTATTTTCAATTCTAACCAGTTCAACACAATAATATATACCAAATAGTGTTGTGTGCAAAGTTTCGTGCAAAACAAACCAAGTTTGAGCTACTTTATGCGCGAAAGTGCCAAAAAAGCTTAAAAACCCATAAAATCGCTACTTTTTCTAGCATAAGACTATTATTTTCAATTCTAACAACTTCAACACAATAATATATAACAAATTGTTTTTTGGGCCATATTTCATGTAAAAAAAATCAAGTTTGAGCTACTTTATGCGCGAAAGTGCGAAAAAAGCTTAAAAAATGCATAAAATAGTGTTATGTGCCAAGTTTCGTGCAAAATAAACCAAGTTTGAGCTACTTTGTGTGCGAAAGTGCCAAAAAAGTTTAAAAACCCATAAAATCGCTACTTTTTCTAGCATATGACTCTTATTTTCAATTCTAACCACTTCAACACAATAATATATACCATATAGTGTTGTGTGCCAAGTTTCGTGCAAAACAAACCAAGTTTGAGCTACATTATGCGCAAAAGTGCGAAAAAAAGCTTAAAAACCCATAAAATCGCAACTTCACACGTAATCTCTAGCATATGACGATGATTTTCAATTCTAACCACTTCAACACAATAATATATACCAAATAGTGTTGTGTGCAATGTTTCGTGCAAAAAGTACCATGTTCGAGCTACTTTATGCGCGAAAGTGCCCAAAATTCTTTAAAACCCATAAAATCGCAACTTAACACGTAATTTGTAGGATATGACTATTATTTTCAATTCTAACCACTTCAACACAATAATATATACGAAATATTTTTGTGTGCAAAGTTTTGTGCATAACACACCAAGTTTGAGCTACTTTATACGCGAAAGTGCCAAAAAAGCTAATAAACCCATAAAATCACAACTTAACAAGTAATTTCTAGCATATGACGATGATTTTTCTATTCTAACTACCTCAACACAATTATATATACCAAATAGAGTTGTGTGCAAAGTTTTTGTGCAAAAAGAATCAAGTTTGAGCTATTTTATGCGCGAAATTGCCTAAAAAAGCTTAAATACCCCATAAAATCGCAACTTAACACGTAATTTCTAGCATATGACTATTATTTTCAATTCTAACCACTTGAACACATATATATATACCAAATAGTGTTGTGTGCAAAGTTTCGTGCAAAACAAACCAAGTTTGATCTACTTTATGCGCGAAAGTGCCAAAAAAGCTTAAAAACCCATAAATCGCAACATAACACGTAATTTGTAGGATATGACTATTATTTTCAATTCTAACAACTTCAACACAATAATATATACCAAATAGTGTTGTGTGCCATGTTTCGAGCAAAACAAATCAAGTTTGAGCTACTTTATGCGCGAAAGTGGCAAAAAAAAACTTAAAAACCCATAAAATCGCAACTTAACACGTAATTTCTAGCATATGACTATTATTTTCAATTCTAACCACTTCAACACAATAATATATACCAAATAGTGTTGTGTGCAAAGTTTCGTGCAAAACAAACCAAGTTTGAGCTACTTTATGCGCGAAAGTGCCAAAAAAGCTTAAAAACCCATAAAATCGCTGCTTTTTCTAGCATATGACTATTATTTTCAATTCTAACCACTTCAAAACAATAATATATACCATATAGTGTTGTGTGCCAAGTTTCGTGCAAAACAAACAAAGTTTGAGCTACATTATGCGCGAAAGTGCCAAAAAAAAGCTTAAAAACCCCAAAAAATCGCAACTTCACACGTAATCTCTAGCATATGACGACGATTTTCAATTCAAACCACTTCAACACAATAATATATACCAAATAGTGTTGTGTGCAAAGGTTTCGTGCAAAAAGTACCAAGTTCGTGCTACTTTATGCGCGAAAGTGCCAAAAAATCTTAAAAAACCCATAAAATCGCAACTTAACATGTAATCTCCAGCATATGACGATGATATTCAATTCTAACCACTTCAACACAATAATATATACAAAATAGTGTTGTGTGCTAAATTTCGTGCAAAACAAACCAAGTTTGAGCTACTTTATGCGCGAAAGTGCCAAAAAAGCTTAAAAGCCCATAAAATCGCAACTTAACACGTAATCTCTAGCATAAGACTATTATTTTCAATTCTAACAACTTCAACACAATATTATATACCAAATAGTTTTGTGGGCCATGTTTCATGTAAAAACAAATCAAGTTTGAGCTAGTTTATGCGCGAAAGTGCGAAAAAAGCTTGAAAAATGCATAAAATAGTGTTATGTGCCAAGTTTCTTGCAAAACAAACCAAGTTTGATCTACTTTATGCGCGAAAGTGCCAAAAAAGCTTAAAAAACCCATAAAATCGCAACTTAACATGTAATTTGTAGGATATGACTATTATTTTCAATTCTAACAACTTCAACACAATAATATACCAAATAGTGTTGTGTGCCATGTTTCGAGCAAAACAAATCAAGTTTGAGCTACTTTATGCGCGAAAGTGCCAAAAAAACTTAAAAACCCATAAAATCGCAACTTAACACGTAATTTCTAGCATATGACTATTATTGTCAATTCTAACCACTTCAACACAATAATATATAACAAATAGTGTTGTATGCAAAGTTTCGTGCAAAACAAACCAAGTTTGAGCTACTTTGTGCGCGAAAGTGCCAAAAAAGCTTAAAAACCCATAAAATCGCTACTTTTTCTAGCATATGACTATTATTTTCAATTCTAACCACTTCAACACAATAATATATACCATATAGTGTTGTGTGCCAAGTTTCGTGCAAACAAACCAAGTTTGAGCTACATTATGCGCAAAAGTGCCAAAAAAAGCTTAAAAACCCAAAAAATCGCAACTTCACACGTAATCTCTAGCAAATGACGATGATTTTCAATTCTAACCACTTCAACACAATAATATATACCAAATAATGTTGTGTGCAATGTTTCCTGCAAAAAGTACCAAGTTCGAGCTACTTTATGCGCGAAAGTGCCAAAAATTCTTAAAAACCCATAAAATCGCTACTTAAACACGTAATTTGTAGGATATGACTATTATTTTCAATTCTAACCACTTCAACACAATAATATATACCAAATATTTTTGTGTGCAAAGTTTTGTGCAAAACACCACCAAGTTTGAGCTACTATGCGCGAAAGTGCCAAAAAAGCTAATAAACCCATAAAATCGCAACTTAACAAGTAATTTCTAGCATATGACGATGATTTTCAATTCTAACCACCTCAACACAATTATATATACCAAATAGAGTTGTGTTCAAAGTTTCGTGCAAAAAGAATCAAGTTTGATCTATTTTATGCGCGACAGTGCCTAAAAAGCTTAAATACCCATAAAATCGCAACTTAACACGTAATTTCTAGCATATGACTTTTATTTTCAAATCTAACCACTTCAACACAATAATATATACCAAATAGTGTTGTGCGCTAAGTTTCGTGCAAAACAAATCAAGTTTGAGATACTTTATGCGCGAAAGTGCCTAAAAAGCTTAAAAACCCATAAAATCACAACTTAACACGTAATTTCTAGGCATATGACTATTATTTTCAATTCTAACAACTTCAACTCAATAATATATACCAAATAGTGTTGTGTGCAATGTTTCATGCAAAACAAATCAAGTTTGAGCTACTTTATGCGCGAAAGTGCCAAAAAAGCTTAAAAACCCATAAAATCGCAACTTAACACGTAATTTCTAGCATATGACAATGATTTTCAATTCTAACCACTTCAACACAATAATATATACCAAATAGTGTTGTGTGCAAAGTTTCGTGCAAAACAAATAAAGTTTAAGCTACTTTATGCGCGAAAGTGCCTAAAAAGCTTTAAAACCAATAAAATCGCAACTGAACACGTAATTTCTAGCATATGACTATTATTTTCAATTCTAACCACTTCAAAACAATAATGTATACCAAATAGTGTTGTGTGTCTAGTTTCGTGCAAAACAAGCTAAGTTTGAGCTACTTTATGCGCGAAAGTGCCAAAAAAGCTTAAAAGCCTATAAAATCGCAACTTAACACGTAATTTCTAGCATATGACTATTATTTTCAATTCTAACAACTCCAACACAATAATATATACCAAATAGTGTTGTGTGCCATGTTTCATGAAAAAACAAATCAAGTTTGAGCTACTTTATGCGCGAAAGTGCCAAAAAAGCGTAAAAAACCCATAAAATCACAACTTAACACGTAATTTCTAGCATATGACTATTATTTTCAATTCTAAGCACTTCAACACATCAATATATACCAAATAGTGTTGTGTGCAAAGTTTCTTGCAAAACAAACCAAGTTTGATCTACTTTATGCGCGAAAGTGCCAAAAAAGCTTTAAAACCCATAAATCGAAACATAACACGTAATTTGTAGGATATGACTTTATTTTCAATTCTAACATCTTCAACACAATAATATATACCAAATAGTGTTGTGTGCCATGTTTCGAGCAAAACAAATCAAGTTTGAGCTACTTTATGCGCGAAAGTGCCAAAAAAACTTAAAAACCCATAAAATCGCAACTTAACACGTAATTTCTAGCATATGACTATTATTTTCAATTCTAACCACTTCAACACAATAATATATACCAAATAGTGTTGTGTGCAAAGTTTCGTGCAAAACAAACCAACTTTGAGCTACTTTATGCGCGAAAGTGCCAAAAAAGCTTAAAAACCCATAAAATCGCTACTTTTTCTAGCATATGACTATTATTTTTAATTCAAACCACTTCAACACAATAATATATACCATATAGTGTTGTGTGCCAAGTTTCGTGCAAAACAAACCAAGTTTGAGCTACATTATGCGCAAAAGTGCCAAAAAAAGCTTAAAAACCCAAAAAATCGCTACTTCACACGTAATCTCTAGTATATGACGATGATGTTCAATTCTAACCACTTCAACACAATAATATATACAAAATAGTGTTGTGTGCAAAATTTCGTGCAAAACAAACCAAGTTTGAGCTACGTTATGCGCGAAAGTGCCAAAAAAGCTTAAAAGTCCATAAAATCGCAACTTAACACGTAATTTTCTAGCATAAGACTATTATTTTCAATTCTAACAACTTCAACACAATAATATATACCAAATAGTTTTTTGGGCCATATTTCATGTAAAAAAAAATCAAGTTTGAGCTACTTTATGCGCGAAAGTGCGAAAAAAGCTTAAAAAATGCATAAAAATAGTGTTATGTGCCAAGTTTCGTGCAAAACAAACCAAGTTTGAGCTACTTTGTGCGCGAAAGTGCCAAAAAAGTTTAAAAACCCATAAAATCGCTACTTTTTCTAGCATATGACTATTATTTTCAATTCTAACCACTTCAACACAATAATATATACCATATAGTGTTGTGTGCCAAGTTTCGTGCAAAACAAACCAAGTTTGAGCTACATTATGCGCAAAAGTGCCAAAAAAAAGCTTAAAAACCCATAAAATCGCAACTTCACACGTAATCTCTAGCATATGACGATGATTTTCAATTCTAACCACTTCAACACAATAATATATACCAAATAGTGTTGTGTGCAATGTTTCGTGCAAAAAGTACCTTGTTCGATCTACTTTATGCGCGAAAGTGCCAAAAATTCTTTAAAACCCATAAAATCGCAACTTAACACGTAATTTGGTAGAATATGACTATTATTTTCAATTCTAACCACTTCAACACAATTATATACACCAAATATTTTTGTGTGCAAAGTTTTGTGCAAAACACACCAAGTTTGAGCTACTTTATACGCGAAAGTGCCAAAAAAGCTAATAAACCCATAAAATCGCAACTTAACAAGTAATTTCTAGCATATGAAGATGATTTTCTATTCTAACCACCTCAACACAATTATATATACCAAATAGAGATGTGTGCAAAGTTTTGTGCAAAAAGAATCAAGTTTGAGCTATTTTATGCGTGAAAGTGCCTAAAAAGCTTAAATACCCATAAAATCGCAACTTAACACGTAATTTCTAGCATATGACTATTATTTTCAATTCTAACCACTTCAACACAATAATATATACCAAATAGTGTTGCGTGCAAAGTTTCGTGCAAAACAAATAAAGTTTAAGCTACTTTAAGCGCGAAAAATGCCTAAAAAGCTTTAAAAACCAATAAAATCGCAACTGAACACGTAATTTCTAGCATATGACTATTATTTTCAATTCTAACCACTTCAAAACAATAATGTATACCAAATAGTGGTTGTGTGTCTAGTTTCGTGCAAAACAAGCTAAGTTTGAGCTACTTTATGCGCGGAAAGTGCCAAAAAAGCTTAAAAGCCTATAAAATCGCAACTTAACACGTAATTTCAAGCATATGACTATTATTTTCAATTCTAACAACTTCAACACAATAATATATACCAAATAGTGTTGTGTGCCATGTTTCATGAAAAACAAATCAAGTTTGAGCTACTTTATACGCGAAAGTGCCAAAAAAGCGTAAAAACCCATAAAATCACAACTTAACACGTAATTTCTAGCATATGACTATTATTTTCAATTCTAACCACTTCAACACATCAATATATACCAAATTGTGTTGTGTGCAAAGTTTCTTGCAAAACAAACCAAGTTTGATCTACTTTATGCGCGAAAGTGCCAAAAAAGCTTTAAAACCCATAAATCGAAACATAACACGTAATTTGTAGGATATGACTTTATTTTCAATTCTAACAACTTCAACACAATAATATATATACCAAATAGTGTTGTGTGCCATGTTTCGAGCAAAACAAATCAAGTTTGAGCTACTTTATGCGCGAAAGTGCCAAAAAAAACTTAAAAACCCATAAAATCGCAACTTAACACGTAATTTCTAGCATATGACTATTATTTTCAATTCTAACCACTTCAACACAATAATATATACCAAATAGTGTTGTGTGCAAAGTTTCGTGCAAAACAAACCAAGTTTGAGCTACTTTATGCGCGAAAGTGCCAAAAAAGCTTAGAAACCCATAAAATCGCTGCTTTTTCTAGCATATGACTATTATTTTCAATTCTAACCACTTCAACACAATAATATATACCATATAGTGTTGTGTGCCAAGTTTCGTGCAAAACAAACCAAGTTTGAGCTACATTATGCGCAAAAGTGCCAAAAAAAGCTTAAAACCCCAAAAAATCGCAACTTCACACGTAATCTCTAGCATATGACGACGATTTTCAATTCAAACCACTTCAACACAATAATATATACCAAATAGTGTTGTGTGCAAAGTTTCGTGTAAAAAGTACCAAGTTCGTGCTACTTTATGCGCGAAAGTGCCAAAAAATCTTAAAAACCCATAAAATCGCAACTTAACACGTAATCTCCAGCATATGACGATGATGTTCAATTCTAACCACTTCAACACAATAATATATACAAAATAGTGTTGGGTGCTAAATTTCGTGCAAAAACAAACCAAGTTTGACCTACTTTATGCGCGAAAGTGCCAAAAAAGCTTAACAGCCCATAAAATCGCAACTTAACACGTAATTTCTAGCATAAGACTATTATTTTCAATTCTAACAACTTCAACACAATAATATATACCAAATAGTTTTGTGGGCCATGTTTCATGTAAAACAAATCAAGTTTGAGCTACTTTATGCGCGAAAGTGCGAAAAAAGCTTGAAAAATGCATAAAAATAGTGTTATGTGCCAAGTTTCTTGCAAAACAAACCAAGTTTGATCTACTTTTTGCGCGAAAGTGCCAAAAAAGCTTAAAAACCCATAAAATCGCAACTTAACATGTAATTTGTAGGATATGACTATTATTTTCAATTCTAACAACTTCAACACAATAATATATACCAAATAGTGTTGTGTGCCATGTTTCGAGCAAAACAAATCAAGTTTGAGCTACTTTATGCGCGAAAGTGCCAAAAAAACTTAAAAACCCATAAAATCGCAACTTAACACGTAATTTCTAGCATATGACTATTATTTTCAATTCTAACCACTTCAACTCAATAATATATACCAAATAGTGTTGTATGCAAAGTTTCGTGCAAAACAAACCAAGTTTGAGCTACTTTATGCGCGAAAGTGCCAAAAAAGCTTAAAAACCCATAAAATCGCTACTTTTTCTAGCATATGACTATTATTTTCAATTCTAACCACTTCAACACAATAATATATACCATATAGTGTTGTGTGCCAAGTTTCGTGCAAAACAAACCAAGTTTGAGCTACATTATGCGCAAAAGTGCCAAAAAAAAGCTTAAAAACCCATAAAATCGCTACTTTTTCTAGCATATGACTATTATTTTTAATTCAAACCACTTCAACACAATAATATATACCATATAGTGTTGTGTGCCAAGTTTCGTGCAAAACAAACCAAGTTTGAGCTACATTATGCGCAAAAGTGCCAAAAAAAAGCTTAAAAACCCATAAAATCGCAACTTCACACGTAATCTCTAGCAAATGACGATGATTTTCAATTCTAACCACTTCAACACAATAATATATACCAAATAGTGTTGTGTGCAATGTTTCGTGCAAAAAGTACCAAGTTCGAGCTACTTTATGCGCGGAAAGTGCCAAAAATTCTTAAAAACCCATAAAATCGCAACTTAACACGTAATTTGTAGGATATGACTATTATTTTCAATTCTAACCACTTCAACACAATAATATATACCAAATATTTTTGTGTGCAAAGTTTTGTGCAAAACACACCAAGTTTACTTTATGCGCGAAAGTGCCAAAAAAGCTAATAAACCCATAAAATCGCAACTTAACAAGTAATTTCTAGCATATGACGATGATTTTCAATTCTAACCACCTCAACACAATTATATATACCAAATAGAGTTGTGTTCAAAGTTTCGTGCAAAAAGAATCAAGTTTGAGCTATTTTATGCGCGAAAGTGCCTAAAAAGCTTAAATACCCATAAAATCGCAACTTAACACGTAATTTCTAGCATATGACTTTTATTTTCAAATCTAACCACTTCAACACAATAATATATACCAAATAGTGTTGTGTGCGCTAAGTTTCGTGCAAAACAAATCAAGTTTGAGCTACTTTATGCGCGAAAGTGCCTAAAAAGCTTAAAAACCCATAAAATCACAACTTAACACGTAATTTCTAGCATATGACTATTATTTTCAATTCTAACAACTTCAACACAATAATATATACCAAATAGTGTTGTGTGCCATGTTTCATGCAAAACAAATCAAGTTTGAGCTACTTTATGCGCGAAAGTGCCAAAAAAGCTTTAAAACCCATAAATCGCAACTTAACACGTAATTTCTAGCATATGACAATGATTTTAAATTCTAACCACTTCAACACAATAATATATACCAAATAGTGTTGTGTGCAAAGTTTCGTGCAAAACAAATAAAGTTTAAGCTACTTTATGCGCGAAAGTGCCTAAAAAGCTTTAAAACCAATAAAATCGCAACTGAACACGTAATTTCTAGCATATGACTATTATTTTCAATTCTAACCACTTCAAAACAATAATGTATACCAAATAGTGTTGTGTGTCTAGTTTCGTGCAAACTAGCTAAGTTTGAGCTACTTTATGCGCGAAAGTGCCAAAAAAGCTTAAAAGCCTATAAAATCGCAACTTAACACGTAATTTCTAGCATATGACTATTATTTTCAATTCTAACAACTCCAACACAATAATATATACCCAAATAGTGTTGTGTGCCATGTTTCATGAAAAACAAATCAAGTTTGAGCTACTTTATGCGCGAAAGTGCCAAAAAAGCGTAAAAACCCATAAAATCACAACTTAACACGTAATTTCTAGCATATGACTATTATTTTCAATTCTAACCACTTCAACACATCAATATATACCAAATAGTGTTGTGTGCAAAGTTTCTTGCAAAACAAACCAAGTTTGATCTACTTTATGCGCGAAAGTGCCAAAAAAGCTTTAAAACCCATAAATCGAAACATAACACGTAATTTGTAGGATATGACTTTATTTTCAATTCTAACAACTTCAACACAATAATATATACCAAATAGTGTTGTGTGCCATGTTTCGAGCAAAACAAATCAAGTTTGAGCTACTTTATGCGCGAAAGTGCCAAAAAAAACTTAAAAACCCATAAAATCGCAACTTAACACGTAATTTCTAGCATATGACTATTATTTTCGATTCTAACCACTTCAACACAATAATATATACCAAATAGTGTTGTGTGCAAAGTTTCGTGCAAAACAAACCAAGTTTGAGCTACTTTATGCGCGAAAGTGCCAAAAAAGCTTTAAAACCCATAAAATCGCTACTTTTTCTAGCATATGACTATTATTTTTAATTCTAACCACTTCAACACAATAATATATACCATATAGTGTTGTGTGCCAAGTTTCGTGCAAAACAAACCAAGTTTGAGCTACATTTTGCGCAAAAGTGCCAAAAAAAGCTTAAACCCCAAAAAATCGCTACTTCACACGTAATCTCTAGCATATGACGATGATTTTCAATTCTAACCACTTCAACACAATAATATATACCAAATAGTGTTTGTGTGCAAAGTTTCGTGCAAAAAGTACCAAGTTCGAGCTACTTTATGCGCGAAAGTGCCAAAAAATCTTAAAAACCCATAAAATAATCTCTAGCATATGACGATAATGTTCAATTCTAACCACTTCAACACAATAATATATACAAAATAGTGTTGTGTGCAAAATTTCGTGCAAAACAAACCAAGTTTGAGCTACGTTATGCGCGAAAGTGCCAAAAAAGCTTAAAAGCCCATAAAATCGCAACTTAACACGTAATTTCTAGCATAAGACTATTATTTTCAATTCTAACAACTTCAACACAATAATATATACCAAATAGTTTTTTGGGCCATATTTCATGTAAAAAAAATCAAGTTTGAGCTACTTTATGCGCGAAAGTGCGAAAAAAGCTTAAAAAATGCATAAAATAGTGTTATGTGCCAAGTTTCGTGCAAAACAAACCAAGTTTGAGCTACTTTGTGCGCGAAAGTGCCAAAAAAGTTTAAAAAACCCATAAAATCGCTATAAAATCGCTACTTTTTCTAGCATATGACTATTATTTTCAATTCTAACCACTTCAACACAATGATATATACCATATAGTATTGTGTGCCAAGTTTCGTGCAAAACAAACCAAGTTTGAGCTACATTATGCGCAAAAGTGCCAAAAAAAGCTTAAAAACCCATAAAATCGCAACTTCACACGTAATCTCTAGCATATGACGATGATTTTCAATTCTAACCACTTCAACACAATAATATATACCAAATAGTGTTGTGTGCAATGTTTCGTGCAAAAAGTACCTTGTTCGAGCTACTTTATGCGCGAAAGTGCCAAAAATTCTTTAAAACCCATAAAATCGCAACTTAACACGTAATTTGTAGGATATGACTATTATTTTCAATTCTAACCACTTCAACACAATTATATACACCAAATATTTTTGTGTGCAAAGTTTTGTGCAAAACACACCAAGTTTGAGCTACTTTATACGCGAAAGTGCCAAAAAAGCTAATAAACCCATAAAATCGCAACTTAACAAGTAATTTCTAGCATATGAAGATGATTTTCTATTCTAACCACCTCAACACAATTATATATACCAAATAGAGTTGTGTGCAAAGTTTTGTGCAAAAAGAATCAAGTTTGAGCTATTTTATGCGCGAAAGTGCCTAAAAAACGTTAAATACCCATAAAATCGCAACTTAACACGTAATTTCTAGCATATGACTATTATTTTCAATTATAACCACTTGAACACATCAATATATACCAAATAGTGTTGTGTGCAAAGTTTCTTGCAAAACAAACCAAGTTTGATCTACTTTATGCGCGAAAGTGCCAAAAAAGCTTAAAAAGCCATAAATCACAACATAACACGTAATTTGTAGGATATGACTATTATTTTCAATTCTAACAACTTCAACACAATAATATATACCAAATAGTGTTGTGTGCCATGTTTCGAGCAAAACAAATCAAGTTTGAGCTACTTTATGCGCGAAAGTGCCAAAAAAACTTAAAAACCCATAAAATCGCAACTTAACACGTAATTTCTAGCATATGACTATTATTTTCAATTCTAACCACTTCTACTCAATAATATATACCATATAGTGTTGTGTGCCAAGTTTCGTGCAAAACAAACTAAGTTTGAGCTACATTATGCGCAAAAGTGCCAAAAAAAGCTTAAAAACCCAAAAAATCGCAACTTCACACGTAATCTCAAGCATATGACGATGATTTTCAATTCTAACCACTTCAACACAATAATATGTACCAAATATTGTTGTGTGCAAAGTTTCGTGCATAAAGTACCAAGTTCGAGCTACTTTATGCGCGAAAGTGCCAAAAAATCTTAAAAACCCATAAAATCGCAACTTAAAACGTAATCTCCAGCATATAAGACGATGATGTTCAATTCTAACCACTTCAACACAATAATATATACAAAATAGTGTTGTGTGCTAAATTTCGTGCAAAACAAACCAAGTTGGAGCTACTTTATGCTCGAAAGTGCCAAAAAAGCTTAAAAGCCCATAAAATCGCAACTTAACACGTAATTACTATCATAAGACTATTATTTTCAATTCTAACAACTTCAACACAAAATATATACCAAATAGTTTTGTGGGCCATGTTTCATGTAAAACAAATCAAGTTTGAGCTACTTTTTGCGCGAAAGTGCGAAAAAAGCTTGAAAAATGCATAAAATAGTGTTATGTGCCAAGTTTCTTGCAAAACAAACCATGTTTGATCTACTTTATGCGCGAAAGTGCCAAAAAAGCTTAAAAATCCATAAAATCGCAACTTAACACGTAATTTGTAGGATATGACTATTATTTTCAATTCTAACAACTTCAACACAATAATATATACCAAATAGTGTTGTGTGCCATGTTTCGAGCAAAACAAATCAAGTTTGAGCTACTTTATGCGCGAAAGTGCCAAAAAAACTTAAAAACCCATAAAATCGCAACTTAACACGTAATTTCTAGCATATGACTATTATTTTCAATTCTAACCACTTCAACACAATAATATATACCAAATAGTGTTGTATGCAAAGTTTCGTGCAAAACAAACCAAGTTTGAGCTACTTTATGCGCGAAAGTGCCAAAAAAGCTTAAAAAACCCATAAAATCGCTACTTTTTCTAACATATGACTATTATTTTCAATTCTAACCACTTCAACACAATAATATATACCATATAGTGTTGTGTGCCAAGTTTCGTGCAAAACAAACCAAGTTTGAGCTACATTATGCGCAAAAGTGCCAAAAAAAGCTTAAAAACACAAAAAATCGCAACTTCACACGTAATCTCTAGCAAATGACGATGATTTTCAATTCTAACCACTTCAACACAATAATATGTACCAAATAGTGTTGTGTGCAAAGTTTCGTGCAAAAAGTACCAAGTTCGAGCTTCTTTATGCGCGAAAGTGCCAAAAAATCTTAAAAACCCATAAAATCGTAACTTAACACGTAATCTCTAGCATAAGACTATTATTTTCAATTCTAACAACTTCAACACAATAATATATACCAAATAGTTTTGTGGGCCATGTTTCATGTAAAACAAATCAAGTTTGAGCTACTTTATGCGCGAAAGTGCGAAAAAAGCTTAAAAAATGCATAAAATAGTGTTATGTGCCAAGTTTCGTGCAAAACAAACCAAGTTTGAGCTACTTTATGCGCGAAAGTGCCAAAAAAGCTTTAAAACCCATAAAATCGCTACTTTTTCTAGCATATGATTATTATTTTCAATTCTAACCACTTCAACACAATAATATATACCATATAGTGTTGTGTGCCGAGTTTCGTGCAAAACAAACCAAGTTTGAGCTACATTATGCGCAAAAGTGCCAAAAAAAGCTTAAAAACCCATAAAATCGCAACTTCACACGTAATCTCTAGCGTATGACGATGATTTTCAATTCTAACCACTTCAACACAATAATATATACCAAATAGTGTTGTGTGCAATGTTTCGTGCAAAAAGTACCATGTGCAAAAAGTACCATGTTCGAGCTACTTTATGCGCGAAAGTGCCAAAAATTCTTAAAAACCCATAAAATCGCAACTTAACACGTAATTTGTAGGATATGACTATTATTTTCAATTCTAACCACTTCAACACAATAATATATACCAAATATTTTTGTGTGCAAAGTTTTGTGCAAAACACACCAAGTTTGAGCTACTTTATGCGCGAAAGTGCCAAAAAAGCTAATAAAACCCATAAAATCGCAACTTAACAAGTAATTTCTAGCATATGACGATGATTTTCAATTCTAACCACCTCAAACACAATTATATATACCAAATAGAGTTGTGTGCAATGTTTCGTGCAAAAAGAATCAAGTTTGAGCTATTTTATGCGCGAAAGTGCCTAAAAAGCTTAAATACCCATAAAATCGCAACTTAAACACGTAATTTCTAGCATATGACTTTTATTTTCAAATCTAACCACTTCAACACAATAATATATACCAAATAGTGTTGTGCGCTAAGTTTCGTGCAAAACAAATCAAGTTTGAGCTACTTTATGCGCGAAAGTGCCTAAAAAGCTTAAAAACCCATAAAATCACAACTTAACACGTAATTTCTAGCATATGACTATTATTTTCAGTTCTAACAACTTCAACACAATAATATATACCAAATAGTGTTGTGTGCCATGTTTCATGCAAAACAAATCAAGTTTGAGCTACTTTATGCGCGAAAGTGCCAAAAAAGCTTAAAAACCCATAAAATCGCAACTTAACACGTAATTTCTAGCATATGACAATGATTTTTAATTCTAACCACTTCAACACAATAATATATACCAAATAGTGTTGTGTGCAAAGTTTCGTGCAAAACAAATAAAGTGTGAGCTACTTTATGCCGCGAAAGTGCCTAAAAAGCTTAAAACCAATAAAATCGCAACTGAACACGTAATTTCTAGCATATGACTATTATTTCAATTCTAACCACTTCAACACAATAATGTATACCAAATAGTGTTGTGTGTCTAGTTTCGTGCAAACAAGCCAAGTTTTGAGCTACTTTATGCGCGAAAGTGCCAAAATAGCTTAAAAGCCTGTAAAATCGTAACTTAACACGTAATTTCTAGCATATGACTATTATTTTCAATTCTAAACAACTTCAACAAAATAATATATACCAAATAGTGTCGTGTGCCATGTTTCATGAAAAACAAATCAAGTTTGAGCTACTTTATGCGCGAAAGTGCCAAAAAAGCGTAAAAACCCATAAAAATCACAACTTAACACGTAATTTTCTAGCATATGACTATTATTTTCAATTCTAACCACTTCAACACATCAATATATACCAAATAGTGTTGTGTGCAAAGTTTCTTGCAAAACAAACCAAGTTTGATCTACTTTATGCGCGAAAGTGCCAAAAAAGCTTAAAAACCCATAAAATCGCAACTTAACACGTATTTTGTAGGATATGACTATTATTTTCAATTCTAACAACTTCAACACAATAATATATACCAAATAGTGTTGTGTGCCATGTTTCGAGCAAAACAAATCAAGTTTGAGCTACTTTATGCGCGAAAGTGCAAAAAAAACTTAAAAACCCATAAAATCGTAACTTAACACGTAATCTCTAGCATATAACGATGATGTTCAATTCTAACCACTTCAACACAATAATATATACAAAATAGTGTTATGTGCCAAGTTTCGTGCAAAACAAACCAAGTTTGAGCTACATTATGCGCAAAAGTGCCACAAAAGGTTAAAAAACCCATAAAATCGCAACTTAACACGTAATCTCTAGCATATGATGATGATTTTCAATTCTAACCACTTCAACACAATAATACATACCTATTAGTATTGTGTGGAAAGTTTCGTGCAAAACAAACCAAGTTTGAGCTACTTTATGCGCGAAAGTTCCAAAAGAGCTTAAAAACCCATAAAATCGCAACTTAACACGTAATTTCTAGCATATGACGATGATTTTCAATTCTAACCACTTCAACA